>NC_086447.1:616364678-616590271 GCF_028390025.1 Pseudophryne corroboree
AAATCATATGTCACCATCTTAACGTGTGGTGACTATTGTATTGGGTCCTCTGGGGTTGAGGTTCCTCGTCCTCTCTGCCTAGGGTTCGAACAGTGAGTTCCGGTCCAAGAGGTGATTCCGAGTGAACAATCCAGGTACGTCCACCTGCACCTGCACAACACATCCACAGTACTTACCTGTTACAAGAGCAGGGTGTGATACAGAAGATAGACATTAAAAAGATAGACAGTCATTAGGTCCACACCATAGGGTTGACAGCCAAATGGTCGACAGGGTCAAAAGGTCGACACACAAAACAAAATTTGGGGTGTTATTTTGTGTTTTTAAACATTTTTTTACCCACATTTGTTGAAATGCATCTGTTTGCCACGTTTTGGGCTCGGTGGCTTTGCTCGCCACAAGGTTACTAATGGTAATAGTTTGTGACCTGGATGGTAAACTTGTTGAAATGCGCCCCTCGTGGGCTCGCTGTGCTCGCCGCGCTTCGGGGCTCAGTGGCTCACTTCGCTCGTCACAAGGTTACTAAAGGAATTAGTTTGGGACATGGATAGCAAATGCAGCCAAAGTTGTAAAAACGTGAAAAAACCCTAAAAATTATGTGTCAACAATATATCGACCTTATGATCATGTCGACCTTTTGACTGTTGAGCTTTTGACCCTGTTGACCTTTTGACCCTTTCAACCTTTTGACTGTCTATCCTGACCTTATGGTGTCGACCTTTTGATTGTCTATCAACGACCTCCTGAAGAGCATTGGTGCCCCCCCCTTCCCCCCCACACACATTTTTGTAAAGAAGGACAGCACACGTTGAAGGTGTTAAGGGTGTGGTATTGTGGGGACAGGGCATGGTCACACAAAAGTACCCCAAATTCAAGTTACTGCACACAGTACTAATGCTTCTTGCACGTTATACCACAGAGCAGTAGTGCCTCATTTGGAGCTTCTCTCTGTCTCGCCCTGCAGACAGAGTGGAAGACAGAGCACAGGAGATCAGTCACTGCCGGTCCCCACTGCAGTGCTCGCCCAGCAGAAAAAGAGCAGGTCGCACAGCTACTAATATACATTGCAGCAAGCACTAAGCAGTAGAGGCAAGTACTGTACAATTCACAGCATTTAAAGATGGTGGCTGGTTCTGCCCACAAAGCGCATGCACTCTATACAATGGCACCGGCCACACCACCCTAGTTATGGCCCTGGCAGGTGTTGTTATTTAAAGTGAGAAAGACAGACAAGAAAACTCTTTTTGGGAGCACTCTTTTGTAATAATAAAGTCAGTGAGATGAATGAAAAATTCTGAATGTGCCAATAATATAAAACTTAACCTTTACTTGATTCCCCAATAAAATCTGACATTATTGTCTTAGAACAATTATATAAAAACTTGATTTTTTTAACAAATAAGTCAAATAAGTCAAAGTCAAATGTTTGTGACTTATTGCCAGTCAATAGCTGATTATCTAACCACATGTGGTGATTTATCTTGACAGTTAATATCTGATCATTTACCTACATGTGGTGACTTTTCTTGAAAGTTAACAGCTAGTTATTTACCTACATATGGTGATTTATCTTGACAGTCAATAGTTGACTATTCACCTACATATGGTGATTTATCCTTATCTTGACAATCAATAGCTGATTATCTACATACACATGGTGATTTATCCTTATCTTGACAATCAATATCTGATTATCTACCTACACATGGTGATTTATCCTTATCTTGACAATCAATATCTGATTATCTACCTACATATGGTGATTTATCCTTATCTTGATAATCAATATCTGATTATCTACCTACACATGGTGATTTATCTCGATAGTCAACAGCTGATTATTTACCTACATATGGTGATTTAGCTTGTCAAAACCAAATGACTGTGACTTATTGACAGCAAATAGCTGATTATCTACCAACATGTAGTAATTTGTCTTGACTTGACAGTCAACAGCTGATCATTTACCCACATGTGGTGATTTATTTTTACATCTATTAGCTGATTATTTACCTACATATGGTGATTTATTTTGACAACCAATAGCTGATTATTTACCTACATATGGTGATCTATCTGGTCAAAGCCAAATGTTTGTGACTTATTGACAGTCAATAGCTGATTATCTACCTACATACAGTAATTTGTCTTGACAGTCAATAGCTGATTATCTACATACATATTGTGATTTATTTTGACAGTCAATAGTTGATCATTTACCCACATATGGTGATTTATTTTGACAGCTAATAGCTGATTATTTACCTACATGTTGTGATTTACTTTGACAGCCAATAGCCGATTATCTATCTATAGTGATTTATCTTGTCAAAGTCAAATGTTTGTGACTCATCATATCAGTTTATTATGTCAGTTCTGATGACTTATCCTTATATTTAGGGAGCCTTTGAGCTTCACCATTTTTTGTTTTTGAACCAGCTCTGTGCTCCAGCTGTACCAAATCCTATTTTTTCCACATAGGGTAATTAGAGGTGTGGATCCTCTCTGGTAGAATTTCAGTACACCAATTCTTTATACTTCAATTTCATGTGTCC
The DNA here is from genome assembly GCF_028390025.1 of Pseudophryne corroboree. NCBI lineage: Eukaryota > Metazoa > Chordata > Amphibia > Anura > Myobatrachidae > Pseudophryne > Pseudophryne corroboree. The sequence continues at coordinate 616,367,234 of NC_086447.1, forward strand.
ATAGCACTTGAGTCACTTTCTTACCAGAAAGCAGAAGTGGTATACTTGCCCTCAAATCATCACACACCACCTTCATTCTAACACTCTCTCAGCTGGTTGACAGTTACTCTGGCTGAGGCGATTCGCCTCTCCCAGTACACCAATTACTGTCACAACAGAAAGCAGAAGTGTTCACACACTCTCATTTGGAAAAGACACGGTCTGTGTCAAGTACAAAAAGCAGAAGAAGTGTTTCTCTCATTCTTGAATTAACTGCCCACGGCCATACTATCCTGAATACGCCTGATACCGTCCGATCTCGGAAGCTAAGCAGGTATGGCCTGGTCAGTACCTGGATGGGAAACCACCTTGGAATACTAAGTGTCGTTGGCAATTTTTCAAGAAACAAACATCCCATATATGATCCATCTTTAGATCCTGTTACTGTCAACAGAGATTGTCAGTTAAAGATATCACATAGCTACAAACCACTCAGTGGTCAATCAGATTCCTTTTCATTAATAGGGATCCACAATACATTCCACAGATTTTCACCTGCAGTTAATTCTGTAACTTGAATCTTATTTGTTAAAACAGGCAATTTTTATATAATTGTTCTAAGACAATAATGTCAGATTTTATTGGGGAATCAATTAAAGGTTAAAGGGGACATCTCCTATATATTTGCCCAGATCTGTGACTTTGTGATTCATTTGCTAACGCAGGGCGGAGTCACAATGCTGGGCGGAGTCAAGTCACAGATCTGCCCAAATATATAGGAGAGAATAGGAGTACACACTGGCCAAATATATAGGAGAAAATAGGAGAACATTTAACAGTACATGGTGATAACAGTACATACATAGTGAGCGCAGGAGAGACAGACAGCAGCAAGTTAAAGCTCCGTATAAGCACCACCCCCAGCCGTCAGCTATTGGACACATGTTAAAGCTCCGTACAATCACCGCCGCCAGCTATTGGACACATGTTAAAGCTCCATACAAGCACCGCCCCCAGCCACCAGCTATTGGACACATGGCTGAGGAGTGCGCTGTGATTGGCCGCCAATGCAACTAGCACCTGGGTCCCCGCTCACACAGGGAGACGCTGGCGGACACTACAGTGCCAGGCGCCGGAGAGTGCAGTAAGATGCCTGTGCGCTCCGTCCCCTGGCAGTGAGCCCCGCTTCGTACCCGCCCTCACCCCGCGTCCCCGCTATATGTAGTGAGTTGGGGATGCTCTGTACCACGGGGGCAGCAGCAGTAGCTACATCCCATCACACCCACGGGTGGCCAATCACAGCGCACCCTTCAGCATGTATCCAATGGCTGGCGCCTGGAGGCGGTGCTTGTATGTCGCATTAACATGCTGCTGCTGCTGCTGCCTTTCCTGCGCTCACTATGTACTGTATGTACTGTTATTACAATGTACTGTTATGTGTTCTCCTATACTCTCCTATATATTTGGCCAGTGTGTACTCCTATTCTCTCCTATATATTTGGCCAGTGTGTTCTCCTATTCTCTCCTATATATTTGGCCCGTGTGTTCTCCTATTCTCTCCTATATATTTGGCCAGTGTGTTCTCCTATTTTCTCCTATGCTTCTCCTATATATTTGGCCAGATCTGTAACTTGACTCCCCCCAGCATTGTGACTCCACCCAGCTTTAGCAATGAGTCACAAAGTCACAGATCTGTTTTAATATATAGGAGATACCTACCTCCATCCCACCCACAGCAAACCCACGGCTGCCCCTACACCACCTACGGACCCCCTCGATCATCCACTGCACCCCCTACACCTACACCTCCCCCACCCAATGAACCCCAGCCCCTCACCCGCCACCACCGGACCCCCAACACCACCTGCAAGCACACCTACCCCTTACCCACCCACAACGCTTCCAGAACACACTCCCGGCATCCGCCCCTCCTCCACCCACAGACACCCTCCCCCATACGCGGTCACCCCTGCACCCGCTACATTCTGTACATCATGCCCTGCAGCCACTGTTCACACCCACTAAAGGGCCTACGCGCCCTTCACCATCAAATGCACTTTCGTCGTGCACTATTTACCCACTCACACAACTACGTGCAGGGGTTACGGGGGCGTAGCCCCTTCCGACGGTGTGAAGAGCGCCCGTAGGGCGCGGTGAATCACCTAGTGTACTAAGAAGTCATAAAAGTGGAGAAATGAGCCAGTGGAGAAGTTGCCCATGGTAATCAATCAACTGCTCTATATACTTTTACAGTATGCAAATTATAAATGTTACACCAATACTAATTGGTTGCCATGGGCAACTTCTCCACTGGCTCATTTCTCCACTTTTATCACTTCTTAGTACATGTCCCCTTTAACCTTTAATTGATTCCCCAATAAAATCTGACATTATTGTCTTAGAACAATTATATAAAAACTTCTCCACTTTTATCACTGCTTAGTACATCTCCCCTAGGTTTTATATTATTGGCACATTCAGAATTTTTCATTCATCTCACTTTATTCATTATTTATTTACAAAAGAGTGCTCCCAAAAAGAGTTTTTTTGTCTGTCTTTCTCACTTTAAATTGTAATTGTCTACAAAATAATTGGGAGCACCACCAATCGGATACTGTTCTTTATTGAAGCTAACAGTTTTGATATTGGTCATTATATAATTATACAATTATTGACATCAATGATTGCGTTCGGCTAGTACGGATCCACAATCCATTGTCGCAAAGGTGTTGTTATTTGTAGAGTTATACAGGCACACACTAGTAGCTGACTCAAGCTATGAACAGTCCAGTTACTAAACCAGTGGTGTTGGTTCATTGAAGTATAACAGGTAGCACTGTACTCACTCATGTATAGCAGTGACGTGCGGTGGGGTGAGGCAGAGCCTTTCCTGTCATACTAACGTTTGCGCCAGAGTTTTTACTGTATAAAGTATATGAAAAATACAAAGAATATGTTTGAAATATCTTCTTTGCATTATTCTAATAATTTTTATAGCCAAAACTTTGAAGTAAACAGTCTATGGCAGGTGAGGCAGTGCCTCACCTGTCTATCTTTTCCGCACATCTCTGATCAAAACTCTCCAAATTTCCAGGAGTTTATACTGCTGCACCTGTGCATAATGCCCAGATGTACCCTTTGGCTCATATATTGCATGTAAATCTGGCTCTGGTGCCAGCCAGTGCCTCCTGAGACATTTACCTCACTGCACGTCCCTCAGATACTAATTCTCATGGATCAAAGCTTCAGCGCAGTGGGGTTCTATATGGGATGCAACCAATTTGCTGGCTGTCGGGATCCCGGCGGTCAGGATACCAATGCCGGAATCCCAGTGCACAGGGGCTATTCCCACCCACTGAGCCCGCAGCGCGGCGAGTGCAGTGAGCCCGCAAAGGGACTCTTAGCGCTCGCCCTGCTGATGGACGGCAGGATGCCGCTGTCAGGATCTTGACAGCCCGCATCCTGCCCGCTGGTAAATAGTATGTATTCCGTTCTATACAGCTCACCAGCCGGTGAGTGTATGCTGCTTGCAGGTACAGTAGTGATGCAGAGTTTTTGGAGGTCTCTCTGGAGGTAAATTGGAGACTTGTCTCCATCTCCATGCCTCTTCTCACACAGGCCCAGATTTATCAAGCCTTGGAGAGTGATAAATTATACGGTGATAAAGTACCAGCCAATCAGCTCCTAACTGCCATGTTACAGGCAGTGTTTACAAAATGACAGGAGCTGATTGGTTGGTAGTTTATCACCGTGCAATTTATCACTCTCCATGGCTTGAAAACTCTAGGCCACAGTCTTACTGCTCTAAAGATGGCGTCACATGGTGCAGTAATACATCAGATTGCAGGACAGACCTTTTTAACCCTAGTCACTAATATTATTGTTATTTTTTTTGTAAGAATAGTGTATTTATAATTTGCCATAATGATTAATTTACAGTTTATTATTAGAAACTGACTTTGGGCATGATTCAGAAGTACGCAAACCTGATTTTTCACAATACAGCGATAATCAGCAGTCTGCGCTTGCATCTCAGTCACACTACGTATGTGCACTATGGCCTTGCAATGGTAATTGCAGGGAGGATTTATTTGCAAAGTGACTGAAAGTCAGGGACCATTTAGGGGTAGGTAACGAGGTATGGCAGCAAAAACGTAGGCATGTCACTGTCATAAATCCCCTGGATGCGGTTGAGCAACAAGTTGCAGAATCTAGTAATATATTCAAAGGCTGTTTATTGACAGAGGATACAGTATCAGGGGAATGCAGAAACACAAGGAAACACAAATACACTTGGCAACGCAGAACTACAGAGAATCCAGAATATGCACAAAATAAATTTGTTAATTGTGGACTAATTCAAATTGCAGAGTGGTATACAGTGGCAGTGCAAAATAAAGTCCTGGTTAACTGAATAAACAAACAAAGGATGTTAACCTGGTGACCTTAGCTTGGCAAACACAGAACGCAGGAGCTCACAGGAATACAAGAGCAGAAACAATGAACAAAACTAGAAACATTGCAGGAAACATTGATCCAAAGACATTGATGACCCAGCAATGAATGCTGGGATCAGATAGACGACATAGCCTGGAGTCAGGTGTTAACCATGCTAAAGAATGAGTGATCAATCAATCAATCAATCAATCAATTATCTGCCACCTGGCCTCAAAACAGAGTCAGAAGAGCAGCACCTCTGCCAGGATCCAGCACTGAAGCTTACATATCAGAAGGCCTGGTGACCACTGGTGGCAGGTAAACATACCGTCGGGAAACAAAGCAAAACAAGGGTCCTAATAGTCGTGATCATTTTGGGGTCATGCTTGAGGCTGCGACTGCAAATCTGTACATCTTACTTCCTGCGGCCATGTTGTGTTACAACAGGGTGACTGTAGGGCTGTTCAGAATTCTATAATCAAGTGTTCTGCGAAGGATTCTTTGTCTTTGTATGCAGCCACAGGGATTTACAGAGCCACCGTTGAGCATCTCACTACAAATCCTGGTGGCTGCAGCATTTGTATATTTTCAGACAGTTGCTGTTTAGAAAGTTGTAGCTGGGAATACATCTGAGTACATCTCTGAATCAGCCCTTTATACATTCCGAAGCTGATCACTGGTCATACTACAAATGGAAGGAGAAACGCTTATTCATAAGAGTTGTGTACACGGATACAGGGGTAAACGCAGGATTTGTAGGGGGTGGTTTCCTTCTATGTGCGCACGTGTGTGCGTATACAGTACATATACACATACCAACATGCAGGGCCGGTGCTAGGGTGTTCGGTACCCCCTGCAAACTACAAATTTGCGCTGTCCCATACTTTACAAAGGGATAGCGCACGTCTTTGGTGCACAGGAAAAAAGGGGTGTGGTCTTACACAGAAGGGGCATGGCCACACAATAGTGCCCCCATTTCAAATTACACCACAATAGCACAATCTTATTCGCATAACACCGCACCTAGTAGTGCTTCTTATACACAAAATTCCCCCTGTAGTAGTGCCGCATACACAAAATCCCACCCTGTAGTAGTGCTGCTTACACAAAATGCTCCCTTAGTAGTGCCGCTTACACGAAAATCCCTCCGTAGTAGTGCCGCTTACACAAAATGCCCCCTGTAGTAGTGCCGCTTACACAAAATCCCTCCCTGTGTAGTAGTCCCGCTTACACAAAATCCCCCCGTAGTAGCACTGCCTCCCCTGAATGCATGTCCTTGCCTACTGTATGCCACGGACAGTCAAACTGGTAGATAATTTAGTCGGAAGTGAATATCTGACCACTTTAGTCCTTACAAAGCATTATTTGCAGTTAAACCTGTCAGCCCCTGCAAGCCCAAAACTGCGTTCTCTATACCCAGTGCCGTAACTAGACATTTTAGCGCTGTGTGCAAGAAACAGCATCGGCATTCCCCCCACCACCACCAAATATAAAACAGGGCCAATGCATGCCGTAGGTGTGAGCCAAAAATATAGGGGCGTGGCTTCATGGGAAAGGGGCATGGCCACATAGCTCCCTTTTACACAGTATGGCAGGCAGAGTCCCCTTTTACACAGTATGGCAGCTAGAGTCCCCTTTTACACAGTACGGCAGGTAGAATCTCCCTTTTACACATAGGGCATATGCTAATGCATATCTGGAGGAGAAAGTCATCTATACGTGAGATTGGGGGTCACATCTTCCCAAAGTGGAGACTATGTTGGAATCCTTGAGGGCACATGGCATTACTGACAATTCTGTGAAATGTGCATTGGCCATGCCTAAGGCAAAATACCTGGTACGTATAGGTAGATGGACAGGGAAAGGTCAAACCCTAGGTCAATGAAGTGAATGTTGTAAAGAACTAGCCCAAGCCAAAGAGAAAGACCCAACTGAGGACATTTCTTGGCTTGGTACTACTGCTGGTTTGTGGAGAGCTTTGTCATTCAGGCTACTCCACTCACATAGCTTCTCAATACAAGCTAAACGGGTCTGAGTTGGGAGGAGCTGCCTTGGAGGACGTAAGGATAGCTTTACTGTATGTACAACACCATAAGGATAGCTTTATGTACAGCACATAAAGATGCAGATGTTCTCTCCCGTAAATATGCTTTTGCTGCAATATCCACTTCATCTAGCTTTGCAAAGCTAAGGGGAGGGTTATGTGGCAAAAAGGAAAGTTTGCCACAGACTGTTAAAGGAGAGACCAATACTTTCTCTGTGAGTCTGCAGGCTCATGCTGCAAACAGGGTTAATCCTTCACACTTATCTGCACACAGAACACAGGTTCACAGGTGGAACACATGGGTGTGATTCATCTTTGGTTTAGCTAGTTAGTGCTTGGGAGGAAGCATAAATAGCTGATTTTGCATTAGGGGTGGGTTGACAAATGCTCAATTAATTGGCTGGTCACTAGAGAGGATATTACATTGTTTAGCCAAAAGCAGGGTCACGGGAGGTTGTGAATATTTTTGTTCACATGGTTGCTGGAACCACACCTTGTGATGAATGTACCATCCTGACATTGCTGAATGAACTTCATAAAAATGGTTCAGCAAAATCCATGTGAGCATGTTACCGTAATTGCCACAGGATACGTATAGAAAGATAATATATCTGAAACATCAGACAAGCTCACTGTGGCTGCAGTGTGTCTTTTCTTCTGTAAAGTCCTGTGAAGGCTGCCTCTGTATTTGTATACATCTTTTATCTGTTGGAGGGCACCGAGGTGGTTGTTTACATTTGGGACAGCTGTTTGCCGGATCTCTGTATATTGTATATATACAGTATATATACACAGTATATACTATTTATATATGCATGGAAAGCTACCCCAATACAATCCTGCACCCCCTTCCCTGCTCACCATTCTTCCTGTGCTCTGATGGTCTGATGGTGTGGAAGCAGAGTCCTCCTCCTACTGCTGAGCATTGCCTGTGGCCCAGCTCTGAAGTATGCAACAATATTCAGAAAGCAGTATAAATCTGGTGCTGGGCGGAGGTGAAATTAATCTCCCACTTTATGCAGACGCTTGTTACACTTCTTTGCTCTTTACTTCAGGCCTCTGTACCTGTTAGCAGATATGTCCTTGGACGTGACCCCACTATGGTAGACACACTTTAAGTCAATGCAATGTTATCCACTGCCACTGCACTCTTAGAATAATTAGATTTCTCATACTTGCAATAGTATTTGTATTTATTGAATTCCATTAATATTTAGGGTGAAGTTATCACCAACTGCAAACCCCAACTGAAAATTAACGCTTATTTATTATGGTTGCAGTGGCGGGACAGAGCTTAAAAAAAACCTTGCCAAATGGTGGAAGCAAAGTCATAACTACCGCTATTACTTTGCTTGCATGTTTGGACCCGGTGTGTGAAGAATGGAGAATCAGGGCGGGATGAAATGAAGTCCGAGTTCGGAGGATGTGCGGCATGCTGGCCGAACGCGGACTTTTTTTAAAGGAGCAATCATTTACCAGGCAAAACCATGCCTTGTAAATGATTGCTTCTTTAAAAAAAAGTCAGCGTTTACTTTGGACGGCATTCCGCACCTCTGCTGTACTCAGACTTTATAATAAAAAGCTCAATGTATTTTAAGACCAACAAAATTTCAGGAGCAAAGCATTAAAGATAATCATTTAATATTACATTGGAATATAACCAAGAAATACACACATTACCCAAGTTTCCCAAAAGAAGCAAGTGTTTTTTCCCCTTTGTGTAAACATTTATTCGAAAACCCTGATGTACCCTGCAAAACTAAAGATCACCCACAGCGGCCTGACCCATATTTTGATGATGTCTCTGCTGCTACAACCTTTCTCCAGCACCTTCCTCCCTCTCCTACTTCCCCAAAGTGAGGTGCCCCGACACCTCTTCCCCCACCCCAATTGCAGGATTAGAAATCCTTTTGCTTACCTCATTTTAGTGCTTAGGCAGGGCCGTAACTAGGGGGGCTAAGGGGACATGCGCCCCAGATGCAGGATTTGAGGGGAGTTACAGATGAGCAGGTTTTTTTTGTTTTGTTTATTTACCAGCAGTACTGTGCTGTTTCAGTGAGACAGCAGACAGCTCCCGGGGCAATGTCTCTGACCCACCTGTCTGCCCGCAGCTGGCTCCAACGCTGGGCGGGTGAGCTCCAGTACCTGGGATCTCTCCTATGCCGGCTACTGTCTTAAACTCTCTTCTTTGCCACGCAGTGCTGCGACTAGCGTGCAGTGCACTGTACAAGCTATAGAAGCGCACTGTGCTCCCAGTTAGCAGTATCAACCTCTGCTTTGCCTCCCAGATGGGGGGATTTGGTGTAGCTTATAGGGGGTGTAGTGTAGTGATGTAGTGTACCATATAGGGTATGTAGTGTAGTAATGTATTGCAATATATAGGGGCATGTAGTGCACTGATGTGTAGCATATAAGGGGATGTAGTGTAGTGATGTAGTGTAGCATATAGGGTATGTTGTGCAGTGAATAGGGGCATGTAGTGTAGTGATGTAGTTCAGCGTTTAGGGGATGTAGTATAGTGATGTAATGCAGTGGATAGGGGAATGTAGTGCAGTGATGAAGTGTTATGATATAGTGCAATGTAGAGATGAGCGGGTTCGGTTTCTTTGAATCCGAACCCGCACGAACTTCACTTTTTGCGACTCGGATCTTCCCGCCTTGCTCGGTTAACCCGAGCGCGCCCGAACGTCATCATGACGCTGTCGGATTCTCGCGAGACTCGGATTCTATATAAGGAGCCGCGCGTCGCCGCCATTTTCACACGTGCATTGAGATTGATAGGGAGAGGACGTGGCTGGCGTCCTCTCCATTAGAATAGATTAGAAGAGAGAGAGAGAGAGAGAGATTGTGCAGACAGAGTTTACCACAGTGACCAGTGCAGTTGTTGTTAAGTTAACTTTTATTTAATATATCCGTTCTCTGCTATATCCGTTCTCTGCCTGAAAAAAACGATACACAGCAGTCACACAGTGTGACTCAGTCTGTGTGCACTCAGCTCAGCCCAGTGTGCTGCACATCAATGTATAAAAGCTTATAATAATTGTGGGGGAGACTGGGGAGCACTGCAGGTTGTTATAGCAGGAGCCAGGAGTACATAATATTATATTAATTTAAAATTAAACAGTGCACACTTTTGCTGCAGGAGTGCCACTGCCAGTGTGACTAGTGGTGACCAGTGCCTGACCACCAGTATAGTAGTATATTGTTGTATACTATCTCTTTATCAACCAGTCTATATTAGCAGCAGACACAGTACAGTGCGGTAGTTCACGGCTGTGGCTACCTCTGTGTCGGCAGTCGGCACTCGGCAGGCAGTCCGTCCATCCATAATTGTATAATTATATACCACCTAACCGTGGTATTTTTTTTTCTTTCTTTATACCGTCGTCATAGTCATACTAGTTGTTACGAGTATACTACTATCTCTTTATCAACCAGTGTACAGTGCGGTAGTTCACGGCTGTGGCTACCTCTGTGTCGGCAGTCGGCAGGCAGTCCGTCCATCCATAATTGTATTATTATAATATATACCACCTAACCATGGTTTTTTTTTCATTCTTTATACCGTCATAGTGTCATACTAGTTGTTACGAGTATACTACTATCTCTTTATCAACCAGTGTACAGTGCGGTAGTTCACGGCTGTGGCTACCTCTGTGTCGGCAGTCGGCAGGCAGTCCGTCCATCCATAATTGTATTATAATATATACCACCTAACCGTGGTTTTTTTTTCATTCTTTATACCGTCATAGTGTCATACTAGTTGTTACGAGTATACTACTATCTCTTTATCAACCAGTGTACAGTGCGGTAGTTCACGGCTGTGGCTACCTCTGTGTCGGCAGTCGGCAGGCAGTCCGTCCATCCATAATTGTATTATAATATATACCACCTAACCGTGGTTTTTTTTTCATTCTTTATACCGTCATAGTCAGTCATACTAGTTGTTACGAGTATACTACTATCTCTTTATCAACCAGTGTACAGTGCGGTAGTTCACGGCTGTGGCTACCTCTGTGTCGGCACTCGGCAGGCAGTCCGTCCATCCATAATTGTATTATAATATATACCACCTAACCGTGGTTTTTTTTTCATTCTTTATACCGTCATAGTGTCATACTAGTTGTTACGAGTATACTACTATCTCTTTATCAACCAGTGTACAGTGCGGTAGTTCACGGCTGTGGCTACCTCTGTGTCGGCAGTCGGCAGGCAGTCCGTCCATCCATAATTGTATTATAATATATACCACCTAACCGTGGTTTTTTTTTCATTCTTTATACCGTCATAGTCAGTCATACTAGTTGTTACGAGTATACTACTATCTCTTTATCAACCAGTGTACAGTGCGGTAGTTCACGGCTGTGGCTACCTCTGTGTCGGAACTCGGCAGGCAGTCCGTCCATCCATAATTGTATTACAATATATACCACCTAACCGTGGTTTTTTTTTCATTCTTTATACCGTCATAGTCAGTCATACTAGTTGTTACGAGTATACTACTATCTCTTTATCAACCAGTGTACAGTGCGGTAGTTCACGGCTGTGGCTACCTCTGTGTCGGCACTCGGCAGGCAGTCCGTCCATCCATAATTGTATTACAATATATACCACCTAACCGTGGTTTTTTTATACCACCTAACCGTGGCAGTCCGTCCATAATTGTATACTAGTATCCAATCCATCCATCTCCATTGTTCACCTGAGGTGCCTTTTAGTTCTGCCTATAAAATATGGAGAACAAAAAAGTTGAGGTTCCAAAATTAGGGAAAGATCAAGATCCACTTCCACCTCGTGCTGAAGCTGCTGCCACTAGTCATGGCCGAGACGATGAAATGCCAGCAACGTCGTCTGCCAAGGCCGATGCCCAATGTCATAGTACAGAGCATGTCAAATCCAAAACACCAAATATCAGAAAAAAAAGGACTCCAAAACCTAAAATAAAATTGTCGGAGGAGAAGCGTAAACTTGCCAATATGCCATTTACCACACGGAGTGGCAAGGAACGGCTGAGGCCCTGGCCTATGTTCATGGCTAGTGGTTCAGCTTCACATGAGGATGGAAGCACTCAGCCTCTCGCTAGAAAACTGAAAAGACTCAAGCTGGCAAAAGCACCGCAAAGAACTGTGCGTTCTTTGAAATCCCAAATCCACAAGGAGAGTCCAATTGTGTCGGTTGCGATGCCTGACCTTCCCAACACTGGACGTGAAGAGCATGCGCCTTCCACTATTTGCATGCCCCCTGCAAGTGCTGGAAGGAGCACCCGCAGTCCAGTTCCTGATAGTCAGATTGAAGATGTCAGTGTTGAAGTACACCAGGATGAGGAGGATATGGGTGTTGCTGGCGCTGGGGAGGAAATTGACCAGAAGGATTCTGATGGTGAGGTGGTTTGTTTAAGTCAGGCACCCGGGGAGACACCTGTTGTCCGTGGGAGGAATATGGCCGTTGACATGCCAGGTGAAAATACCAAAAAAATCAGCTCTTCGGTGTGGAGGTATTTCACCAGAAATGCGGACAACAGGTGTCAAGCCGTGTGTTCCCTTTGTCAAGCTGTAATAAGTAGGGGTAAGGACGTTAACCACCTCGGAACATCCTCCCTTATACGTCACCTGCAGCGCATTCATAATAAGTCAGTGACAAGTTCAAAAACTTTGGGTGACAGCGGAAGCAGTCCACTGACCAGTAAATCCCTTCCTTCCTCTTGTAACCAAGCTCACGCAAACCACCCCACCAACTCCCTCAGTGTCAATTTCCTCCTTCCCCAGGAATGCCAATAGTCCTGCAGGCCATGTCACTGGCAAGTCTGACGAGTCCTCTCCTGCCTGGGATTCCTCCGATGCATCCTTGCGTGTAACGCCTACTGCTGCTGGCGCTGCTGTTGTTGCCGCTGGGAGTCGATGGTCATCCCAGAGGGGAAGTCGTAAGCCCACTTGTACTACTTCCAGTAAGCAATTGACTGTTCAACAGTCCTTTGCGAGGAAGATGAAATATCACAGCAGTCATCCTACTGCAAAGCGGATAACTGAGTCCTTGACAACTATGTTGGTGTTAGACGTGCGTCCGGTATCCGCCGTTAGTTCACAGGGAACTAGACAATTTATTGAGGCAGTGTGCCCCCGTTACCAAATACCATCTAGGTTCCACTTCTCTAGGCAGGCGATACCGAGAATGTACACGGACGTCAGAAAAAGACTCACCAGTGTCCTAAAAAATGCAGTTGTACCCAATGTCCACTTAACCACGGACATGTGGACAAGTGGAGCAGGGCAGGGTCAGGACTATATGACTGTGACAGCCCACTGGGTAGATGTATGGACTCCCGCCGCAAGAACAGCAGCGGCGGCACCAGTAGCAGCATCTCGCAAACGCCAACTCTTTCCTAGGCAGGCTACGCTTTGTATCACCGCTTTCCAGAATACGCACACAGCTGAAAACCTCTTACGGCAACTGAGGAAGATCATCGCGGAATGGCTTACCCCAATTGGACTCTCCTGTGGATTTGTGGCATCGGACAACGCCAGCAATATTGTGTGTGCATTAAATATGGGCAAATTCCAGCACGTCCCATGTTTTGCACATACCTTGAATTTGGTGGTGCAGAATTTTTTAAAAAACGACAGGGGCGTGCAAGAGATGCTGTCGGTGGCCAGAAAAATTGCGGGACACTTTCGGCGTACAGGCACCACGTACAGAAGACTGGAGCACCACCAAAAACTACTGAACCTGCCCTGCCATCATCTGAAGCAAGAAGTGGTAACGAGGTGGAATTCAACCCTCTATATGCTTCAGAGGTTGGAGGAGCAGCAAAAGGCCATTCAAGCCTATACAATTGAGCACGATATAGGAGATGGAATGCACCTGTCTCAAGTGCAGTGGAGAATGATTTCAACGTTGTGCAAGGTTCTGATGCCCTTTGAACTTGCCACACGTGAAGTCAGTTCAGACACTGCCAGCCTGAGTCAGGTCATTCCCCTCATCAGGCTTTTGCAGAAGAAGCTGGAGGCATTGAAGAAGGAGCTAACACGGAGCGATTCCGCTAGGCATGTGGGACTTGTGGATGCAGCCCTTAATTCGCTTAACAAGGATTCACGGGTGGTCAATCTGTTGAAATCAGAGCACTACATTTTGGCCACCGTGCTCGATCCTAGATTTAAAGCCTACCTTGGATCTCTCTTTCCGGCAGACACAGGTCTGCTGGGGTTGAAAGACCTGCTGGTGACAAAATTGTCAAGTCAAGCGGAACGCGACCTGTCAACATCTCCTCCTTCACATTCTCCCGCAACTGGGGGTGCGAGGAAAAGGCTCAGAATTCCGAGCCCACCCGCTGGCGGTGATGCAGGGCAGTCTGGAGCGACTGCTGATGCTGACATCTGGTCCGGACTGAAGGACCTGACAACGATTACGGACATGTCGTCTACTGTCACTGCATATGATTCTCTCAACATTGATAGAATGGTGGAGGATTATATGAGTGACCGCATCCAAGTAGGCACGTCACACAGTCCGTACTTATACTGGCAGGAAAAAGAGGCAATTTGGAGGCCCTTGCACAAACTGGCTTTATTCTACCTAAGTTGCCCTCCCACAAGTGTGTACTCCGAAAGAGTGTTTAGTGCCGCCGCTCACCTTGTCAGCAATCGGCGTACGAGGTTACATCCAGAAAATGTGGAGAAGATGATGTTCATTAAAATGAATTATAATCAATTCCTCCGCGGAGACATTGACCAGCAGCAATTGCCTCCACAAAGTACACAGGGAGCTGAGATGGTGGATTCCAGTGGGGACGAATTGATAATCTGTGAGGAGGGGGATGTACACGGTGATATATCGGAGGGTGAAGATGAGGTGGACATCTTGCCTCTGTAGAGCCAGTTTGTGCAAGGAGAGATTAATTGCTTCTTTTTTGGGGGGGGTCCAAACCAACCCGTCATATCAGTCACAGTCGTGTGGCAGACCCTGTCACTGAAATGATGGGTTGGTTAAAGTGTGCATGTCCTGTTTTGTTTATACAACATAAGGGTGGGTGGGAGGGCCCAAGGATAATTCCATCTTGCACCTCTTTTTTCTTTTCTTTTTCTTTGCATCATGTGCTGATTGGGGAGGGTTTTTTGGAAGGGACATCCTGCGTGACACTGCAGTGCCACTCCTAGATGGGCCCGGTGTTTGTGTCGGCCACTAGGGTCGCTAATCTTACTCACACAGCTACCTCATTGCGCCTCTTTTTTTCTTTGCGTCATGTGCTGTTTGGGGAGGGTTTTTTGGAAGGGACATCCTGCGTGACACTGCAGTGCCACTCCTAGATGGGCCCGGTGTTTGTGTCGGCCACTAGGGTCGCTAATCTTACTCACACAGTCAGCTACCTCATTGCGCCTCTTTTTTTCTTTGCGTCATGTGCTGTTTGGGGAGGGTTTTTTGGAAGGGCCATCCTGCGTGACACTGCAGTGCCACTCCTAGATGGGCCCGGTGTTTGTGTCGGCCACTAGGGTCGCTAATCTTACTCACACAGCTACCTCATTGCGCCTCTTTTTTTCTTTGCGTCATGTGCTGTTTGGGGAGGGTTTTTTGGAAGGGCCATCCTGCGTGACACTGCAGTGCCACTCCTAGATGGGCCCGGTGTTTGTGTCGGCCACTAGGGTCGCTAATCTTACTCACACAGCTACCTCATTGCGCCTCTTTTTTTCTTTGCGTCATGTGCTGTTTGGGGAGGGTTTTTTGGAAGGGACATCCTGCGTGACACTGCAGTGCCACTCCTAGATGGGCCCGGTGTTTGTGTCGGCCACTAGGGTCGCTTATCTTACTCACACAGCGACCTCGGTGCAAATTTTAGGACTAAAAATAATATTGTGAGGTGTGAGGTATTCAGAATAGACTGAAAATGAGTGTAAATTATGGTTTTTGAGGTTAATAATACTTTGGGATCAAAATGACCCCCAAATTCTATGATTTAAGCTGTTTTTTAGTGTTTTTGGAAAAAAACACCCGAATCCAAAACACACCCGAATCCGACAAAAATAATTCGGTGAGGTTTTGCCAAAACGCGTTCGAACCCAAAACACGGCCGCGGAACCGAACCCAAAACCAAAACACAAAACCCGAAAAATTTCAGGCGCTCATCTCTAGTGCAATGTATGGGGACACACAGAGGAGCATGTAGTTGAACACGCTGGCGGAGTATGTGACATGTGGCATTTGAGGCACATAGGGGAATATTTTGTCCAATAGTATCCCCTTTTTCCAATATTTTTGATAATCTGATTATTTAAGTCTGACAGGGTTTGTTTGTTTTTTGTTGTGTTTTTATTTTTGTGTGTGGGGGTCCAAATTACTGCCTAGCCCCGGGTGGTGAAAATTCTAGTTTCGGCCCTAACTTTAACTTAGGGATGTGTTACCTCATTTTAGTTCTTAGGGATGTGTTATTTTCTTATGTGAACATGCTGCTTGTTCTCATGTTTTAGTTTTTTATGGTTAATTTTTTGTGGTAGTACTATCCGAGTGTGTTGTTTCTTTTCCCCTGTTTATTAAGTAAGGTTACTGTATGTACTTGTTCTGTTATCTGCTGGCCTTTGCCTTCTCTTCATACAGTATGTGTTCAAGGGGGACGCAGTTCATTTCCCGACTGTCGGAATCCCGGCGGCCGAAATACCGAAGCCGGAATCCCGACACCCATTGAAATGCCAGCTGCCAGGAATCCCCACTTGGGTAGTGGTTCATGCCATTATCCGAGGGGGAATAGATTAGTGTGGCGACCAAAGGTCGTCACCAGTCCAGAAGCGTGGTGAGTGCAGTGAACCCGCGAGGGTACGCGCTGCGCTCTAGGTCGGTATTCTGACTGTCGGGATTCCGGTGTCGGTATTTTGACCGCCGGGATCCCGACAGTCGGGACTTCATACCAAATCCGTTCAAGGTTTATCATAGCTCCATGGCCCAAATGTATTAAGCCTTAAAAAGTGATAATGTGGAGACAGGTAAAGCGTGATAAATGACCAGCCAATCAGCTTCCTAGCTACCATGTCAAGGGCTGTGTTTGAAAAAACAGTATTTTTATACCTACCGGTAAATCTTTTTCTCCTAGTCCGTAGAGGATGCTGGGGTCCACTTCATGATCATAGGGTATAGACGGTTCCGCAGGAGCCATGGGCACTCTTAAGACTTTTCAATGGGTGTGAACTGGCTCCTCCCTCTATGCCCCTCCTCCAGACCTCAGATATAGGAACTGTGTCCAGGGAGACGGACATTTTGAGGAAAGGATTTACTTTAATATTAATGGTGAGATACATACCAGCTCACACCTCAACCATGCCGCACAACATGGCAATCAACATAACACACGCCAACAGGCATGAACCAATTACAGCAAACATGTTGAAACTAATAAAACACAACATATGTAACTCTAATAAACAAAACTGCAGGTAAAGTACGCACTGGGACGGGCGCCCAGCATCCTCTATAGACTAGGAGAAAAGGATTTACCGGTAGGTATAAAAATCCTAATTTCTCATACGTCCCAGAGGATGCTGGGGTCCACTTCATGACCATGGGGTTAACTTGAGGTCTTCCTCGGCCAAGGTGTCAAACTTGTAGAATTTAGCAAAAGTGTTTGACCCTGACCAAGTAGCTGCTCGGCAAAGTTGTAATGCCGAGACCCACCGGGCAGCAGCCCAGGATGAGCCCACCTTCCTAGTAGAATGGGCCTTCACCGATGTCGGTAACGGCAATCCAGCCGTAGAATGTGCATGCTAAATCGTACCTCTGGTCCAGCGCGCAATAGTCTGCTTGGAAGCAGGACACCCAATCTTGTTGGGAGCATACAGGACAAACAGAGCCTCTGTTTTCCTTATCTTAGCTGTTCTAGTGACATAAACCTTCAAAGCTCTAACCACATCTAGAGACTTTGACTCAGTGAACGTGTCAGTATCTACTGGCACCACAATAGGTTGGTCTATGTGGAAAGATGAAACCACCTTTGGAAAAAAATGTTGGCGAGTTCTCAACTCTGCCCTATCCTCATGAAAGACCAGGTAAGGGCTCTTGTGAGACAAGGCCCCCAATTCAGACACCCGCCTTGCGGATGCCAATGCCAAAAGCATCACCACTTTCCAAGTGAGAAACTTTAACTCTATCTCTTGTAGAGGCTCAAACCAATCCGATTGAAGGAACTGCAACACCACATTAAGGTCCCATGGTGCCACTGGAGGCACAAATGGAGGCTGGATGTGCAGAACCCCTTTCACGAAGGTCTGAACCTCTGGAAGAGCGGCCAATTGTTTTTGGAAGAAAATTGACAAGGGCAAAATCTGGACCTTGATTGACCCCAATCAAAGGCCCGCCTCCACACCAGCCTGCATAAAAATGGAGAAAACGTCCCAACTGAAACTCTTCTGTAGGAGCCTTCTTGGATTCACACCAAGACACATATTTTCTCCAAATACGGTGGTAATGTTTCGACGTTATTCCTTTCCTGGCCTGAATAAGTGTGGGAATGACTTCCTTTTGAATACCCTTTCGGGCTAGGATCCGGCGCTCAACAGCCATGCCGTCAAATGTAGCCGCGGTAAGTCTTGATACACGCACAGCCCCTGCTGCAGCAGGTCCACCCGAGGAGGAAGAGGCCGAGGATCTTTTATGAGCAACTCCTGAAGATCTGGGTACCAAGCCCTCCTTGGCCAGTCTGGGGCAATGAAGATTGCTCGAACCCTTCTTCTTCTTATGATTCTGAGAACTTTTGGGATCAGCGGAAATGGAGGGAAGACATACACTGACCGGAATACCCACTGGGTCACTAGCGCATCCACTGCTATTGCTTGAGGGTCTCTCGACCTGGAACAATATTTCTGAAGCTTCTTGTAACGACGAGATGCCATCATGTCTACTTGAGGAACTCCCCAAAGACTTGTCACCTCTGCGAAGACTTCTTGGTGGAGGCCCCACTCTCCTGGATGGAGACCGTGTCTGCTGAGGAAGTCTGCTTCCCAGTTGTCTACTCCCGGAATGAAAATTGCCGACAGAGCTGATACATGTCTTTCTGCCATCGCGCTCTGCTTTTTGTTCTGCCCTGCCTGTTTATGTACGCAACTGCTGTTACATTGTCCGACTGGATCTGCATGGGATGATCTTGAAGAAGATGTACCGCTTGTTGAAGGCCGTTGTAAATGGCTCTTAATTCCAGCATGTTTATGTGAAGGCAGGTTTCCTGACTTGACCATTTTCCTTGAAAGATTTCCCCCTGAGTGACAGCTCCCCAACCTCGGAGACTTGCATCCGTGGTTACCAGGACCCAGTCCTGAATCCCGAACCTGCATCCCTCTAGTAGGTGCGAGCTGTGTAGCCAACACAGGAGTGAAATCCTGGCTTTTGACAACCAGATAATCTTCCGGTGCATGTGTAGGTGGGATCCCGACCACTTGTCCAACAGGTCCCACTGGAATACTCTGGCATGGAACCTGCCAAACTGTATGGCCTTGTAGGCCGCCACCATCTTCCCCAACAACCGAATGCACTGATGGATCGACACACTTGATGGTTTCAATATCTGTTTTACCATTTTCTGGATTTCCGGAGCCTATTCCACCGGAAGAAATACTCTCTGAACTTCTGTGTCCAGAATCATCCTGAGAAAAGACAATCTTGTCGTCGGTTCCAACTGTGACTTTGGAAAATATATGATCCAACCGTGTTGTTGGAGTATGGACAGGGAGAGCGTGATGTTCTGTAGCAACTGCTCCCTGGATCTCGCCTTTATCAGGAGATCATCCAGATAAGGAATTATATTGACTCCTTTTTGACGAAGGAGGACCATCATCTCCGCCATCACCTTGGTGAATACCCTCGGTGCTGTGGAGAGACTGAAAGGCAACGTCTGGAACTGGTAATGGCAATCCTGAACCGCAAATCTCAGATAAGCCTAGTGATAAATGGAAACATGCAGATAAGCATCCTTTATGTCTACTGACACCATGTAATCCCCCTCCTCCAGACTGGAAATCACTGCCCTGAGTGATTCCATCTTGAACTTGAACCGTTTCAAGTAGAGATTCAGAATTTTTAGGTTTAGGATCGGTCTAACCGAACCATCCGGCTTCGGAACTACAAAGAGGCTGGAATAAAAGCCCTCCCCTTGTTGTGACAAAGGTACCAGGACTACGACCTGATCCTGACATAATTTTTGAATTGCCGCCGTTACTGCCTTTCGTTCTGGAAGAGGAGCTGGCAAGGTCGATTTGAAAAATCGGCATGGGGGAACGTCTTGAAACTCCAGCTTGTACCCTTGGGATACTATCTGCAAAACCCAGGGGTTCAGGCCAGACTGAACCCAACCTTGGCTGAACAGTTTGAGATGTGCCCCCACCCGAGCGGCCTCCTGCAAGGGAGCCCCAGCGTCATGCTGTAGATTTGGCAGAAGTAGGGGTAGACTTCTGCTCCTGGGAACCTGAAGCCGCTGCGGACTTCTTTCCCTTTCTCCTTCCCCTGCCTGCAAAGAAGGGGGAACCTCTCGCTTTCTTGTATTTATTGGGCCGAAAGGACTGCATGTGAGAGTGATATGTCCTTTTTGCAGGTGCAGGCGCAGAGAACAAAAATGTCGACTTACCTGCGGTAGCCGCCGAGACTAACGCATCCAGTCCATCGCCAAATAAGGCCTCACCTTTATATGGGAGAGCCTCCATATTTCTTTTGGAATATGCATCCGCGTTCCACTGGCGAATCCACAACGCCCTCCGAGCCGATACTGCCATGGTAGCTGCTTGTGAACTCAACAGTCCAATATCTTTATCGCTTCTAGCATGTATGCGGCAGCGTCTTTGACTCTTTGATATTCCCTAACTTAAGGAGTATCTCATCTTTATCAATCGTGTCAATTTCTGATGACACGCTGTCTGACCATTTTTCACTAGCGCGACTCACCCATGCGCAAGCAATTGTGGGCCTGAGCAGTGTACCATTGGCAGCATAAATGGATTTCAATGTAGTTTCCATTTTCTAGTCAGCCGGCTCCTTTAGTGAAGCCATGCCAGGTGCAGGGAGAATTACCTTCTTTGTCAACCTGGACAGTGCACTGTCTAACACAGGTGGTGACTCCCATTTTTTTCTGTCCTCTACCGGGAAAATATAAGCTATTTGAATTCTCTTGGGAATACGAAATTTCTTTTCGGGATTCACCCACATCCCTTCAAAGAGAGTATTAAGCTTGTGGGAAGAAGGGAAAGTGACCTTAGATTTCTTTTCTTTATAGAAATAAGCCTTCTGCTGAGGTACCGAAGTGGCTTCCGTGATTTCCAGAACTTTCCTTATAGCTACAATCATATATTGTATATTTTTTGCCAATTTATGATCTATTTCCCTGGAGTCACTATCGTCGACACAGGAATCAGTGTCTGTGTCGGTATCAGTATTCACAATATTTGCAAATGGTCTCTTATGTGACCCAGAGGGGTCGCCTGCGGATGGAAGAACAGAACCCTGAAAAATCACATCTTCCACAGATTTTCTCCAGCATTCAGCATGAGATTCAGACTTATCTAATCTCCTATTGATATGATGCATACTATTACGTATTTCTTTCACCCATGCAGGCTCTTGGTGTGCCGGCAGCACCACCACATTACACTTCTGTGTCCCTAAAATGGTTTCCTCCGGGGAGGAACTCCCTGCCTCTGACATGTCTTACACACATGTACAACACACACACAGACCACACTGGGACTTATAGGGGACAGACCCACAGTAAATCTGTCAGAGGGACACAGTTTAGGAGCAGCCAGTTCACAACCCCAGCGCCAGTATCTAATGCCTGTGAACACAGAATGCCCACTGACATGCAGCGCATTTTACACAGTAAAACACACCTGTAAAGCACTTGTAAAGCACCAAATTCGCTTGTCCCCCCCCCCCCCCCCGTTTTGCACCCTGTAGTCAGAAGTGAAGGAGGACAAGCATTGTCTCTGCAGCCTGAGGAGAGAGAAAATGGCACTGAGCAGTGTGCTGGCTGCCTGAGGAAGAAGCTCCGCCCCCACAATGGCGTGTTTTTACCTCAGAGACTTTGCATAATACTTATACTGGCGGGGGTAGGGCTGTGCCTGGGCATCTTATGCCCCCTTTTTGCCAGTTTACAGAGGTGTATTTGCTGCCCAGGGCGCCCCCCCCCCCCGCGCCCTGCTCCCTGCAGTGCCTGTGTGTGTGGGCAGCAATAGCGCGCTGCACTCCCGCCAGCCACGCTATACCTCAGCCGTCACTTTTCTTGATAGAAGATCTGTCTTCTTCTACTCACCTCTGACTTCTGGCTCTGTGAGGGGGGTGACAGCGTGCCGTGTGAGTGAGCATCTAGACACGGCTAGCGTTCAGTACCCTTCAGGAGCTAATGGTGTCCTGTCAGCCAGAAGCAGAGCCATGAATTGGTGATGAGTGAGTGAGTGAGCAAGTGAGGGCTTCGCATTTATATAAATAGATTTATTCAAAATAGGCATGAACTCTCAGATCCCTGGTGCTTCTTCAAATCGATAGACCGTACCTTAACCTTTCATTCCCCTGTTCACCGTATGTTCTCCAGGATTGATTATATTCTACTCACTATTTCTTTATTTTCTCGACTTCATTCCACTGACATTCATGACATCTTATATCTATCTCTGTGTCGCTCAGCCTGACCATTCCCCGGATGAGCCTCCCTTCATGGAGGTTCCTGTGATGTTAGTGTATTAGAATGCTTAATATTTGTAGACACTCCCTTACTAACATGTGTAAGCCTGAATCTTAAGTGATGGTCCCTAGAACCAGGGGGATGCTGGGAAGTGGGTGGTCCAGTGTGCAGTGTGCCTGGTGTTGGTGATGGAATAAACAGCACAGCAGTGAACTCACATGTCTCTGTGTCCTGATGACTGGATTTACAAACATATGAACAATACAGTTCCCGTGTATCTTTATCAATCTGGTGCATTTAGAGATTGGCTAAAATACGTTGCTGATAATTTGATGCACTGGTACTCTGCATTTCTATTTTGGTACGTTGCTAAAGTGGTCCTATGAGGTCATTTGTTTTCTTATCAGACTGGGCACCACCAAGATAATAATACTAAATACTGTTCACTGCATGCTGCTTTTTCATGGGGAGGGACCAATGGGATTCGTCCGACACCAATCAGAAGGTATTGCAGCAGTTTGTCTATGCATATGCAGCAGAAATAAGCTGTTCCAGGTGCCAACTGAAGGAGCCTAGTGGTGGCTGCACATTACCTGCTCAATCAGTGGGTAGAGTTAGTAACAGGCGGTTACTGACTGTCAGATGGAATCCCCTAACAGCTGAGGTCCAGTGGGATCAAACAAATCTGTGACTGTCTGACACACCGAGGTGTATCCAGTCACATAAGTCACAGACCCATCACCCTTTAAACTAGGACTATAAAATCATGGGCAAGGTCTTTGCCAGTAAACTCCAATCAATACTTCCTTACTCTCCTTACACCCACATAGTTTGTATTTACTTACTGTAGGCATTCGATCCATGAAGTGTAGCTAGCAGTAGCCTCCATCCTAGCGGCTTCTGGTTTACCCTCAAGTATACCTTCTCCTAAGCTTCTCAACTTAGATGCTGAGAAAGCCTTTGACTCCGTGTCCTGGCCCCACCTCTACGCCATATTTTCAGAGAGGGCATTTGGCCCTGACTTCTCCTGCCTATTAACTACTTTATACTTCTCCATGCTCCATTTTCAACTTTAACGGCTCCCTGGGTGGGACCATATTTAGGAGAACCCTTTAAAAATGTCCCCAATCCCCATTACTTTTTAATTTGGTCCTTGACCCTCCCTTTCATATCCTTTAGACTCTCTTCACATTTAGGGGTATAACTCTAGGAAGAGTAACCACCAAAGCTACTGCTTTTGCTCATGACTTTTTCTTACATACTAGTCACCAGCCCATCAAAATGATGGAACAAAATAAAAGTAATGTCAGCACCGGCGGATATGCAAGCCTGAATGGAGCAATACTTGAATCGCTCTGTCGTGCATCATTTAGTGGCCACCGGTGCGCAAAACACAGTGTTATTCTTAGAGGTCATGCTGCGGCGTGCGCATGGGGAGCTGGGCAGCGTCTGAGCACCCTGAGGACGCTCAACGCTGATCCCTCAATCCCCGGTATTGGAGCTTCCAATCCTGGCCGTTTCTTGGCCTAAATCCCGGGACCCCGCCGATCCCGGGATTGGCCACCCTAAGTAGACCTGAGTGAAACTGCCGGTCTCACTAAACAGCAGATGATCTGATGTGCACAATCCTTTTTAGGTAAGCCTTCAGCTCAGACCACTTTAGTAAATGTGATTACAACACAACTCAGCTCTGTCCTCCTCTGCTACATCTATCTCTCTCTGCTACACATTATCCTCCTCTGCTACATCTATCATCCTCTCAGGGCCATAACACTTGTTATAGGAGCTCATCATGCGCCTTGTCCCCGATTGGCCGCCCTGCCCTGGTAGTATGGCAGTGACGGACTGAGCAGGGTGCCATGCATCAAGTAAACCCTGGCTGCTCCATTCCAATGCAAAGTGTTCCGGACTGCTTCCTCCGACAGCCCTGGTAGACTAGTGTTTTATGCGACTCTAGCCGTGGCTGCCATCTGACCGTGACTGTCGGCTACAGCCACGGTCATGTTATCTCTCCTCTGCGACTCCGGATTGACAGCCTTCTTGACCTTTGAGGAGGAGAAGACCTGCTCCTGCGATGAGCTTGGAGCCGGAGTTGGGGATATACGGAGAGGCGGCTGCTGCTGTTGCTGCTGCTCCAGTGATCTGAACTGCCTGGGTCTGCCTGTGGTACCACTCATCACACACTACAAGAAGAAAGGTGGTGCACAGTGATCCCATCTACTCTGCTGTCTAATGTGTAAAAAGGGGGACTCTGCTGCCGTAATGTGTAAAAAGGGGAACTTGCCTGCGTAATGCGTAAAAAGGGGGACTCTACCTACTGGAATGTGTAAAAAGGGGACAATGCCTGCCTAATGTGTAAAAAGGGGTCTCTGCCTGCCGTAATATGTAAAAAGGAGACTCTCCTGCTGTAATGTGTAAAAAGGGGGACTCTGTTGCCGTAATTTGTAAAAAGGGTGACTCTGCTGCCGTAATGTGTATAAAGGGGGACTCTGCTGCTGTGATGTGTAAAAAGGGGAGCCCTACCTGCCATGTTGTGTAAAAAGGGGACTCTGTTGCCGTAGTTTGTAAAAAGGAGACTCTGCCTGCCTAATGTGTAAAAAGGGGGACAAGGCTGCCATAATTTGTAAAAGGGGACTCTGCCTGCCATACTGTGTAAAAGGGGATTCTATCTGGCATAATGTGTGATAGGGACTCTAAATGGAGCTATCTAAAAAATGGGGCTCTACCTGTTGAAATGTGTGACTGGGGCTCTACCTGGTGTAATGTGTTTAAGTGATGCTACTGTGCGGCGTAATTTGATTAATGGAGACTTCTGTACAGCATATAATGAATTGGTATTATTTTGTGGCAATGCCCCTTCCCATGAAGCCGTGCCCTATACTTGGTGCGCACTGACCCTGTTTTGTATATGGGGGAGTGGCGCTGATGATGTTTCTTGCACACAGTGCTAAAATATCTCGTAACGGCCCTGCATCCTCTGTTAAACATTTATCCTCTCTGCTACATCTATCACCCTCTGCTACACATTTCCTGCTCTGCTATATCTATCATTCTCTGGTACACATCTATCCTCTCTGCTACATCTATCATCCTCTGCTACACATTTCCCTGCTTGGCTACATTACCCTCTGCTACACATCTATCCTCCACTGCTACATATATCACCTTCTGCTACACATTATCCTCCTCTGCTACACATTTTCCTGCTTTGCTACATCACCCTCTGCTACACATCTGTCCTCCACTGCTACATATATATTTCCCTCTGCTACACAATATACTCTTCTGCTACATCTGTTACATGTTATCCTCCTCTTCTACATATCTATTCTCTGTTGCTACATCTATCACCCTCTGCTACATCTATAGGCCCCAACTACCCCCTGGCCCCATGGATATACACTCCCCACCCTACCCCAGTACCTCCAACCCAGGGACATACACTATCCACCATACCACCCCCCTCTCCCCATCCCCAGAAACATACAGTGCCCACCTTACACCCTTCCCCTGCCCCAGTGACATAAATTTCCCACCCTACACATACAGTTCACCCTCCATTCACATGCTGCGGCTGTGTCTATAGGGTCTGCTCATGCGTACCAGCCATAATGCGCATGTGTTACCCTGCACCATGCATGACGATTGACAGACGTCGGGCATCCGGGGGCAACGACACGCCATTGGAGGGGGGTTGGGAGATCAGGAAATGCAGTCATGGCCATTTTCGGGGCCGGCCTTTGCCTGTGCTTTCTGCATATGGAAACATGATAGCGGTGCCTCTGTTCGATGCGTTTGCAATTTAATTGTGAATGCATTTCAGGGCGGCGCCACACATGCCCTGTGCTGGGTTGCCTCCAGCATGTGAGTATATGATCGCAGGTTTTGCCCTTAGAACACATTTTTTTTACCTAAAAAAGTGAAGTGAAGAAGAAGATGGCGCTACTGTGTCTAGGGTGAAGAATAGGTGGGAGAGCCAAAACAAATACTTATCCTGTAAATATGGTTCTTTCTTCCCAAGAGAAATCTTCTTTTTATGAATGTTCTCGAATTCAAGGATATGAAAGATATAATGGGAGAAGAATAATGTGTAGAAACTCTCAGACTGATGGTTCTACAAATAAATGTGTGAAATCCCTTCACAATGGTGGTAGGGATAAGCTCTCTTACTCCCAAAAAGAATAATATGATGGGAGCATATATGAATATCCTTTCATCTGTATATTTATAAAGTATACAGTGAACAGTGTATCTCACTAATATAAGCGAAAATAAAATATATAAATGGAAGATATCCTTTATTCAAATGTGTTAATGAGACAGCATACCTCACTTACATAGTGAGGAATTAGATGACCCATACAAAGGTTTCTTTATCAAATATTTGCATTGGTGGTATTAAGCATTCATTAGCTTACCTCACTTACTTAGTGAGAAGCTATATAGCACATATTGCATTTTCTTGGCCTATGGTTCAGGAATATGGCATACCATTACTCACGGTGTAATGACTTTAGTTCCTCCTATCAAGGTTTCTTTTCATAAAACAGGTGCAGGTGATGGTACAAAGATCACATGAATTTATTCATACAAAAAATACAAACAAAATAAAATAAAGAAGTAAAAATTACCAGCATTGAATGTTGGGAGCATGTGGTCCTGATAATGGAGACCCCTTGAGGGGAGCAAGGTTCCGGTTCAATGCTCCAAAATCGAATTTTAAGTATATTGAAAATAGAAAAAAGGGTCTTACCTTTCCAGGATCACACACCAGGTCCAAAGTCAATGCCTCCTAAGGCTCTAAGGAGGCATTGACTTTGGACCTGGTGTGTGATCCTGGAAAGGTAAGACCCTTTTTTCTATTTTCAATATACTTAAAATTCGATTTTGGAGCATTGAACCGGAACCTTGCTTCTCTCAAGGGGTCTCCTTTCTCAGGACCACACGCTCCCAACATTCAATGCTGGTAATTTTTACTTCTTTATTTTATTTTGTTTGTATTTTTTGTACGAATAAATTCATGTGATCTTTGTACCATCACCTGCGCCTGTTTGATGAAAAGAAACCTTGATAGGAGGAACTAAAGTCATTACACCGTGAGTAATGGTATGCCATAATCCTGAACCATAGGACAAAGAAAATGCGATATGTGCTATATAGCTTCTCACTAAGTAAGTGAGGTATGCTAATGAATGCTTAATACCACCAATGCAAATATTTGATAAAGAAACCTTTGTATGGGTCATCTAATTCCTCACTATGTAAGTGAGGTATGCCGTCTCATTAACACATTTGAATAAAGGATATC
This sequence comes from Pseudophryne corroboree, assembly GCF_028390025.1. NCBI lineage: Eukaryota > Metazoa > Chordata > Amphibia > Anura > Myobatrachidae > Pseudophryne > Pseudophryne corroboree. The sequence goes on from NC_086447.1 coordinate 616,394,636, forward strand.
TTCCATTTATATATTTTATTTTCGCTTATGTAAGTGAGATACACTGTTCACTGTATACTTTATAAATATACAGATGAAAGGATATTCATATATGCTCCCATCATATTATTCTTTTTGGGTGTAAGAGAGCTTATCCCTACCACCATTGTGAAGGGATTTCACACATTTATTTGAAGAACCATCAGTCTGAGAGTTTCTACACATTATTCTTCTCCCATTATATCTTTCATATATCCCTTGAATTCGAGAACATTCATAAAAAGAAGATTTCTCTTGGGAAGAAAGAACCATATTTACAGGATAAGTATTTGTTTTGGCTCTCCCACCTATTCTTCACCCTAGACACAGTAGCGCCATCTTCTTCTTCACTTCACTTTTTTCCGTATACATTTGGACTTTCTGGGATAAGTCCAATAGAAGTTACGAGGCTGCCACACAGTCTATTGAAGCGCCAAGTAAACCCCATATAAAACCCTTCTATAACATTTTTTCTCTGACGTCCTAGTGGATGCTGGGAACTCCGTAAGGACCATGGGGAATAGCGGCTCCGCAGGAGACTGGGCACAAAAAAGAAAGCTTTAGGACTACCTGGTGTGCACTGGCTCCTCCCCCTATGACCCTCCTCCAAGCCTCAGTTAGATTTTTGTGCCCGACCGAGCTGGGTGCAATCTAGGGGGCTCTCCTGAGCTTCTTAGAAAAAGTTAGTTTTAGGTTTTTTATTTTCAGTGAGACCTGCTGGCAACAGGCTCACTGCATCGAGGGACTAAGGGGAGAAGAAGCGAACCTGCCTGCTTGCAGCCAGCTTGGGCTTCTTAGGCTACTGGACACCATTAGCTCCAGAGGGACCGAACACAGGCCCAGCCTCGGAGTCCGGTCCCAGAGCCGCGCCGCCGGCCCCCTTACAGAGCCAGAAGCAAGAAGAGGTCCGGAAAATCGGCGGCAGAAGACATCAGTCTTCACCAAGGTAGCGCACAGCACTGCAGCTGTGCGCCATTGCTCCTCATGCACACCACACACTCCGGTCACTGATGGGTGCAGGGCGCTGGGGGGGGCGCCCTGAGCAGCAATATAAACACCTTGGCTGGCAAAAATACATCACATATAACCCCCAGGGCTATATGGATGTATATTAACCCCTGCCAGATTCCAGAAAAAAGCGGGAGAAAAGTCCGCCGAGAAGGGGGCGGAGCCTATCTCCTCAGCACACTGGCGCCATTTTCCCTCACAGCTCCGTTGGAGGGAAGCTCCCTGGCTCTCCCCTGCAGTTAATACACTACAGAAAGGGTTAAAAAGAGGGGGGGGGGGGCACAATTTAGGCGCAGTATACAAATATATGCAGCTATAAGGGAAAACACTTTTTTATAGGTGCTATCCCTGTGATATATAGCGCCCTGGTGTGTGCTGGCATACTCTCCCTCTGTCTCCCCAAAGGGCTTTGTGGGGTCCTGTCCTCTATCAGAGCATTCCCTGTGTGTGTGTGCTGTGTGTCGGTACGGCTGTGTCGACAGGTATGTGGAGGATAATGAGGTGGAGGCGGAGCGAATGCCTGTAAATATGTTGTCACCCCCTGCGGGGTCGACACCGGGGTGGTTGAACTTATGGAAGGATTATGTGAAAGTGTCAACTCCTTGCATAAAAGGTCGACGACACGGAACAGCCGGCTACTCAGCTTGTGCCTGTTCCAGCGTCTCAAATGTCATGGGGGGCTTTAAAATCGCCCGCTACCTCAAATAACAGACACAGATGTCGACACGGATACTGACTCCAGTGTCGACATCGATGAGACTGGTGTACCCTCCAAATAGGTCCACCCGTTACAGGATTGAGGCAATGAAAAATGTATTACACATTTATGATTATACCCCAGGTACCACATAAAAGGGTATTGTGTTTGGTGAGAGAAAACTATTAGTAGTTTTTCCTGCATCTGAGAAATTAAATGAGGTGTGTGAGGAAGAGTGGTCTTCCCCCGGGAAGAAATTGATAATTTCTACAACGGTTATTGGCAGCGTACCCTTTCCCGCCAGAGGATAGGTCACGCGGGGAAACACCCCATAGGGTAGATACAGCGCTTACACGCTTATCAGAAAAGGTGGCACTACCGTCTCCGGATACGGCCGCCCTGAAGGAACCTGCTGATAGAAAGCAGGAGGTTACCCTATAAGATATGGTCACACACTAGGGCATTATATTGCGACCAGCCGTTGCTTCGGCATGAATGTGCAGTGCTCCCGCTGCGTGGTCAGATTCCCTGTCGGAAAATAACTATGGATAGGGACAATATTTTGCTGAAAATAGAGCATATAAAAGACGTGGTCTTATACATGCGTGATGCTCAGAGGGATATTTGCCGGCTGGCATAAAAAATAAGCGCTAGGTCCATTGCCGCCAGACGGGGGTTATGGACTTGACAATGGTCAGGCGATGCCGACTCGAATCGGCACATGGAAGTTGCCCTATAAGGGGGTAAAACCTCGTTTCCACAGCTACTGCTGGGAAATCGATTTTTTTGCCACAGGCTACCCCACAACAAAGAAAAGCACCGTATCATCAAGTACAGTCCTTTCGGCCCCAGACAAGAGGGCTAGAGGCTCATCCTTTCTGCCGAGAGGCAAAGGTAGAGGAAAAAAGCTGCAACACACAGCTAGTTCCCAAGAGCAGAAGTCCTCCCTGCGTCCGGTAGGTCCACAGCATGGTGCTGGGGCTGCTCAGGCGGACCCGGGTACGGTGGGGGCCCGTCTCAGATATTTCAGTGGACAGTGGGCTCTCTCACATGGATCCCTGGGTCCTTCAAGCAGGATCTCAGGGGTACAGGCTGGAGTTCGAGACGTTCTTCCCCCCGCCGTTTCCTAAAATCTGCCTTACCGGCACCTCCCTCTGCCAGGGAGACGGTGTTGGTGGATATTCAACACTATAATCACAACAAGTGATTGTCTAGGTACCCCTCCGTCAGCAAGGAAGGGGTTACTATTCCACAGTGGTTGTGGTACCGAAACGGTTCGGTGAGACCCATCTTGAAATTAAAATACTTAAACTTTTATATCAGAAGATTCAAGTTCAAGATGGAATCGCTCAGGGCGGTTATTACGAGCCTGGACGAGGGGGATTACAGGGTCTCCCTGGACATCAAGGATGCGTACCTGCATGTCCCCATTTACCCCCCTCACCAGGAGTACCTCAGATATGTGGTACAGGACTGTCACTATCAGTTCCAGACGCGGCCGTTGGAGTTGTCCACGGCACCGAAGGTCTTTAACTAGGTAATGGCCGAAGTGACGATACTCCTTCGCAAGAAGAAAGTTTTTATTTTCCCGTACATGGACGATCTCCTGATAAAGGCGAGGTCCAAAGAACAGTTGGTAGTGGGGGTAGCAGAAGTGCTACAACAGCACGACTGGATTCTCAATATTCCAAAGTCACAGCTGGTCCCGACGACACGTCTTCTGTTCCTGGGAATGTTTCTGAACGCAGACCAGAAAAGAGTGTTTCTTCCAGTGGAAAAAGCCGAGGAGTTGTCATCTCTAGTCAGAGACATCCTAAAACCAGGACAGGTGTCGGTACATCAATGCACACGAGTCCTGGGAAAAATGGTAGCTTCGTACGAAGCATAATTCCATTCGGAAGACTCCACGCAAGGACGTTCCAGTGGGACCTGTGGGACTAATGGTCCGGGTCCCATCTACAGATACAACAGCGGATAACCCTGTCAGCAAGAAACAGGGTGTAGCTGCTGTGGTGGCTGCAGAGGGCTCATCTACTAGAGGGCCGCAGATTCGGAATACAGGACTGGGTCCTGGTGACCACGGATGCCAGCCTTCGGGGCTGGGGGGCAGTCACACAGGGAAGAAATTTCCAAGGAGATTTCGCTTCACATAAATATTCTGCAGCTAAGGGCCAATTACAATACCCTAAGCCAAGCAAGGACCCTGCTTCAGAACCAGCCGGTACTGATCCAATCAGACGACATCACGGCGGTCGCCCATGTAAACAGACAGGGCGGCACAAGAAGCAGGATGGCGATGGCAGAAGCCACAAGGATTCTACGATGGGCGACCTACACCCAGGAGAATGGGGACTTCATCCAGAAGTTTTCCAAATGCGGGTAAACCGTTGGGAATGACCACGGGTGGACATGATGGCGTCCCGCCTCAACAAGAAGTTGAAAAGATATGGCGCCAGGTCAAGGGACCCTCAGGCGATCGCTGGGGACGCTCTAGTGACACCATGGGTGTACCAGTCGGTTTATGTGTCTCCTCCTCTACCTCTCATACCCAAGGTACTGAGAATAATAAGAAGGCGATGAGTGAAAACCATACTCGGGGTTCCGGATTGGCCATGAAGAGCTTGGTACCCGGAACTTCAAGAGATGCTGGCAGAGGACCCTTGGCCTCTGCCGCTCAGACAAGACCTGCTGCAGCAGGGACCCTGTCTGTTCCAAGACTTACCTCGGCTGCGTTTGACGGCATGGCGGTAGATCACCGGATCCTAAAGGAAAAGGGTATTCCGAAGGAAGTCATCCCTACCCTGATCATAGCCAGGAAGGATGTCACTGCAAGACATTATCGCCGCGTTTGGTGAAGATTTGTTGTTTGGTGGGAGGCCATGAAGGCCCCGACGGAGGAATTTCAACTATGTCGATTCCTGCACTTCCTGCAAGCAGGGGTGATGTTTGGGCCTCAAATTGGGGTCCATCAAGGTCCAGATTTCGGCTCTGTCGAATTTCTTCCAGAAAGAACTGGCTTCACTGCCTGAAGTTCAGACTTTGGTTAAAGGAGTACTACATATTCAGCCTCCTTTTTGTGCCTCCTGTGGCACTTTTTGGATCTCAACGTGGTGTTGGATTTCCTAAAGTCGCATGGGTAGAGCCACTTAAAACCATGGAGCTAAAGTATCTCCCGTGGAAAGTGGTCATGCTGTTGGCCTTGGCCAGGCGTGTGTCAGAATTGGCGGCTTTGTCATGTAAAAGGCCTTATCTGATTTTCTATATGGATAGGGCAGAGTTGAGGACTCGTCCTCAGTTTCTCCCGAAGGTGGTCTCAGGTTTTCACTTGAACCATCCTATTGTGGTGCCTGCGGCTACTGGGGACTTGGAGGATTCCAAGTTGCTGGACGTAGTCAGGGCCCTGAAAATTTTATTTTTCCAGGACGGCTGGAGTCAGGAAAACTGACTCGCTGTTTATCCTGATGGCACCCAACAAGCTGGGTGCTCCTGCTTCTAAGCAATCTATTGCGCGCTGGATTTGTAGCACTATTCAGCTGGCGCATTCTGCGGTAGGATTACCGCAGCCTAAATCAATAAAAGCCCATTCCACAAGGATGGTGGGCTCATCTTGGGCGGCTGCCCGAGGGGTCTCGGCTTTACAACTTTGCCGAGCAGCTACTTGGTCAGGGGCAAACACGTTTGCAAAATTCTATGAATTTGATACCCTGGCTGAGGAGGACCTGGAGTTCTCTCATTCGGTGCTGCAGAGTCATCCGCACTCTGTCCACACAGAGTCTCCTGCCCGTTTGGGAGCTTTGGTATAATCCCCATGGTCCTTACGGAGTTCCCAGCATCCATTAGGACGTCAGAGAAAATAAGAATTTACTTACCGATAATTCTATTTCTCGTAGTCCGTAGTGGATGCTGGGCGCCCATCCCAAGTGCGGATTGTCTGCAATACTTGTACATAGTTATTATTATTATTACATTTTATTTATAGGGCGCCACAAGTGTTTCGCAGCGCCGTACAAAGGACAGTACAGGGAGACAAAACTTAGCATAACAGTAAATAAATAACAAAAATGGAGTGCAGGTAACAAAGAGCAACACAATTCTCAAAACATAATACAGCTTAGATGTAAGTAGCGAAGGAGTAATCATTGTACTACTTGGGGCTGGCGGCCATAGATAGAGATGAGCCTTTACCAGCAGGAGAGAAAGCAGGTAAAGATGGTCGCTGAGTGAAATGTGTCAAGAAGAGGGTTTAGACAAGAGGAAAGAGGGCCCTGCTCTGAAGAGCTAACAATCTAGTGGGGAGGGGCAACAGACAGATGACATGAGGTGCAAGCAGGTAAGCCTGATGGTGGTTTGCGAGCAAAGCAGAGATGTCCAAGGCATGGGGCAGGGGGATGGAGGAGCAGCCTAAGGACTAGGTTATGCATTGGAGGGGTACGCTTTGATGAATAGGTGGGTTTTCAATGCCCGTTTGAAGCTTTGCAAGGTCGGGGAGAGTCTAATGGAGCGGGGGAGCGCATTCCAATGAAGGGGTGCAGCACGGGCAAAATCCTGAACTCGTGCATCGGAAGCAGTGACCAAGGCAGAGGAGAGGCGACGGTCATCAGCCGACCGTAGTGGGCGGGAGGGAGTATGAAGGGAGAGGAGGTTGGAGATGTAGGGAGCAGTGGAATTAGAGATGGCCTTGTATGTGAGGGTGAGGAGTTTGAAGAGGATTCTGTAGGGGAATGGGAGCCAGTGTAGATTTTGTTGAAGGGGGGTGGCAGAAGTGGTGCGGCGGGAGAGGAAGATGAGCCTAGCTGCAGAGTTGAGGACAGATTGGAGGGGAGCGATGTGGGAGCAAGTGAGGCCAGTGAGGAGCACATTGCAGTAGTCAAGTCGTGAGATGACCAGTGAGTGGATGATTAGTTTAGTTGCACTCTGGGAGAGAAATGGCCTGATGCGAGCAATGTTGCGTAGCTGGAACCGACAAGATTGCGCCAGAGCTTGGATGTAGGGTGCAAAGGAGAGGGAGGAGTCAAGAGTGACGCCCAGGCAGCGGAGTTGGGGAACGGGGGAGATGATAGTGTTGTCAACAGTGATAGAGATGTTTGTAGGGGGTGTTGCTCTGGCTGGGGGAAAGATAATAAGTTCAGTTTTATCCATGTTGAGCTTCAGAGAGCGCTCAGACATCCAGGAGGAGATGGCAGAGAGGCAGCTGGAGACCTGAGAGAGGACAGAGGGGGACAGATCAGGAGAGGAGAGGTAGAGTTGTGTGTCATCAGCATAGAGGTGGTATTGAAGGCCAAAGGAGTTAATGAGCGCACCCAGGGAAGAGGTGTAGAGGGAGAACAGAAGGGGGCCTAGGACAGAGCCCTGAGGGACACCAACAGGAAGGATGGAAGGGTGTGAGGTGATTCCGGAGGCAGACACCGAGAAGGAGCGGTTAGTGAGGTATGAGGTAAACCAGTCAAGGACGGTGCTAGAGAGGCCAACATTTTGGAGTGTGCGGAGGAGGAGAGGGTGATCCACGGTGTCAAAGGCAGCAGAGAGGTCCAGAAGGATGAGCAAAGAGAAGTGGCCCTTGGATTTGGCCGAAAGCAGGTCACTGGTGACTTTCACCAGGGCAGTCTCGGTGGAGTGGAGTGGGCGAAAGCCAGATTGTAGTGGATCAAGGATGGAGTGGTCAGAGAGGTAGCTTGTGAGACGGCTGTAGACCAGTCGTTCAAGTAGTTTGGAGGCGAAAGGGAGAAGAGAGATGGGGCGGTAGCTAGTGAGTGATGAAGGGTCGAGGTTGGCTTTTTTGAGAATAGGGGACACTAGAGCATGTTTGAATGGTGAGGGAAAGATGCCAGTAGAGAGCGATAGGTTAAAGAGGTGAGCAAGGTGGGAGCATGCAGAGGGGGGGAGGGAGCGGAGAAGACGGGAGGGGAGGGGGTCCAAGTGGCAGGTTGTGGGGGGAGAGGATAAGATGAGGGAGTGGACTTCCTTGTCTGAGGTGGGACGGAAGCAGGACAGAGTGGGATAGATGGGCGGGAGGGATGGTGGGAGTAGGGGGGCAGCAGAGGGGTGACGGGAGGAGATGTAATTTTGAATATCCTCAATTTTGGAGATGAAGAAGGAGGCAAAGTCAGTGGGAGTGAGGGAAGAGGGGAGGGGAGGAGGAGGGGGGCGAAGGAGAGTGTTGAAAGTTTCAAAGAGTCGGCGTGGACTGGAGGACTGAGAAGAGATGAGTGTTTGGAAAAAGGATTGCTTGGCTAGAGAAAGAGCAGAGCTATAGGAAGAGAGGATAAACTTGAAATGGAGAAAGTCCGCCAGAGAGTGGGATCTCCTCCAGGAGCGTTCTGCAGACCGTGAACATTTTTGTAGGAATCGTGTGAGTTTGGTGTGCCAGGGTTGAGGTTTGGAGCGGCGGAGGGGGACAGATGAGAGGGGGGCCACAGAGTCAAGAGCAGCAGTAAGGGAAGAGTTATAGAAGGAGGCTGCCTGGTTGGGACAAGTCATAGTGGAAAGAGGAGAGAGGAAGGTCTCGAGGGAGGACATGATAGTGGGGTTGAGGGACCCGAGATTGCGTCTGGTGATGGTGGGTCTGGGTGTGGAGCAGAGAGGGGAAGATGAGAGGGTGAAAGAAAGCAGATGGTGGTCAGAGAGAGGGAAGGAAGAGTTAGAGAAATTAGAGAGATCACATTGGTGGGTGAAGACAAGGTCGAGGGAGTGGCCGAGATTGTGAGTAGGGGAGGAGGACCATTGAGAAAGTCCAAAGGAGGTGGAAAGAGCAAGAAGGTTAGAGGAAGCTGCATTAGTGATGTCGATAGGGATGTTAAAGTCACCGAGGATGATAGAGGGGAGGTCGGAGGAGAGAAAGTGGGGAAGCCAGGCAGCAAAGTTGTCAAGGAAAGGTGTACAGCGGCCAGGGTGGCGGTAGATCACTGCCACATGGAGGTGAATGGGGTAGAAGAGGCGGATAGTGTGGACCTCAAAGGTGGAGAAGGTGAGGGAGGGCTCAGGTGGGATGACACGAAAGGTGCAGTTAGGAGAGAGAAGGATGCCCACGCCTCCACCCTGGCGGCCATCAGGTCTGACCGTGTGGGTGAAGGAGAGGCCTCCGTAGGAGAGGGCAGCAGGGGAGGTGGTGTCAGAGGAGGAGAGCCAGGTTTCAGTGATGGCGAGAAGGTTAAAAGAGTGGGAGATGAAGAGGTCGTGGATAGTTGGCAACTTGTTGCAGATTGATCTAGCATTCCAGAGTGCACAGGAGAAGGGAAGGGAGGGGACGGGGGAAATGGGGATCAGGGTGGCTGGGTTCTGAATGCGTGTGGGTAGTCTGGAAATTTGGGTGGCGGGTGATCTAGCAGTGAGGATTGGTATGGGACAGGATCGAGGAGCCATAATTCCTGCTCAGTAGTGTTGTTCTGAGGAATAGTATTTAATGGAGTGGCTGTAATAAAGAAATAACAATAAGAAGGGGGATGTAGTCAAAGCAGAGACAGTGGAGACCAGTTTTTTTTTTTTTTGTAAATAATGGAGGGAATGGAAACACAGAGAATGTTACACAGTGGTTGAAGAGAGTATAAATGAGGAGCAGAAAGCAATGTGTGAGAGCAGTATGGCTGTTACTTAAGCAGACAGGGAGGTCAGTGTCCAGGCTGTGTGGATTGCAGGCGTTGGTGGTACTGGATTAGGTTACTCTCTGTAGGCTGTTGATTGCAGGTGTGGAAGATAGTCTGCTGTCCTTCTGTTCTTCTCCTGTTCATCTCCGATTATCTCTAGTTATTGTTAACTAATCGGGTTCTTGTTGTGAGCCATCTATTCAGAGGCTCCTCTGTTATCATGCTGTTAACTGGGTTTCATATCACAAGTTGTACGGTGTGATTGGTGTGGCTGGTATGAGTCTTACCCGGGATTCAAAATCCTTCCTTATTGTGTACGCTCGTCCGGGCACAGTATCCTAACTGAGGCTTGGAGGAGGGTCATAGGGGGAGGAGCCAGTGCACACCAGGTAGTCCTAAAGCTTTCTTTTTTGTGCCCAGTCTCCTGCGGAGCCGCTATTCCCCATGGTCCTTACGGAGTTCCCAGCATCCACTACGGACTACGAGAAATAGAATTATCGGTAAGTAAATTCTTATTTTTTTTACCTGTTTTTTTCAGGCATTCAGTTGCCATGTACAGTCATGTAAAAACAGGGGTTAAAGTGAGCCATAAAGGGGCGGAACTGCGTTCATCAGTTCCACTTGGAGACGGAATGCAATTCCGCCTCCTTCGGCTCACCTCACCTGATGCGTACCTGGCGCGGCAGGGAGATGCCGGGCGCTCGCTGAGATTATGTTACCAGTGGGCACCCGGCTCTCTCCACAGCTGAAGCCGGCGGCAGGAGCTCACTACTCAGCTCCGGGTCCCGACTCTGTCAGTATACGCTATGGGAGACACGTCATGACATCTCTCTCATAGTGCCAGGATCACAGCGGTCAGACGCGGAAGCGGGGCTTGGTAAGTATGGTGTTTTTTTCTTTCTTTTTAAACATATGTGTGAATGTATTAGCAGCGCATCTACTGGGGCAAGCTACAGGGGGGTAAACTACTGGGGGCAAGCTACAGGGGGCTAACCACTGGGGGCATAACTACTGGAGGGCAAACTACTGGGGGCAGGATAGTGGGGGCAAACTACAAGGAGGCTAACTATTGGGGGCAAGCTACTGGGGCAAACTGCAAGGGGGCAAGCTACTGGGGGCAAACTACAAGGGGGCAAGCTACAGGGGGCAAACTACTGGGGACAAACTACAGGGTCACATTACTACTGGGGACATAACTACAGGGGCACATAACTACTGGGGGCATAACAACAGGGGGGCATTACTACTGGGGCATAACTACAGGGGCTAAACTACTGGGGGCATTACTACAGGGGGGAAAAGTACAGGGGGGCATTACTACTGGGGGCTAAACTACTGGGGGCATTGCTACTTGGGGCAAACTACTGGGGGCAGTCTACATGGGGATAAACTACAGGGGCTAACTACTGGGGGCAAAATACAGGGGTGCAATACTACTTGGGGCATAACTACAGGGGCGCATTACTACTGGGGGCATTACTACTGGGGGCATAACTACAGGGGCTAATCTACTGGCGGCATTACTACAGGGGGGCTAAACTACAGGAAGGCTAAACTACAGGGGGCATTACTACTGGGGGCATAAGTACTGGGGGCATTACTACTTGGGGCAAACTACATGGGGCTAAACAAACCACAATATTCCTGGTGCCGTAATTGGCAGATTTGAAAGCAGCTTTCTCAGGGGTAATAGGTCATTTACCCCAAATACTAAGCAAAAAAAACACAAACTGAGAATGCGCTTTTCAAATCCAATGTAGATTTTATTAATTATCTATATATTATAAAAAAATATGCATTTAACTATCACAATTTTATATATTGCCGGCCGGCCACATAAAAAGCCTTTTTTAAATGAATAAAAATTGTATTTATATATAATTAAAACTTGATTACAATAGACAGATCTTATATACTTATATATATTGCGCTGGGATCTATTACTAACAAATCCCACATATACTGTATCTAATCACTTTTTCAGGTGATAAACGATCTGCTCAAGTCCATGTATTCATGAATCAATTTAGCAACTTATTGCACAAGATGTAATTAGTAGCAATCTGTTGAATAAAGCCATGCATCCATAGTCAGATTAGTAACTAGCAAAGCAAGTAGTTAATAGCAATCTGTTGAACACAGCCTTCCTCACAGCTGAACAGTTCCGTTCAAACAGTTCACAAAGTTAGTTTAGTTACAACAGTAACTGATTAGAACTACTGTGTAGCAAAATAGGATTTGTATACCGTACAGAATGCCTCTGTTGTCCACAGTACGTGCGGTGTCCCTCCTGGTTAGTGTTTTTCTCACCATCCACTTTCTCTGGAGGAGAACCCGCCTACTCACGAGTATTGACACTGAGGAAGCCGCCGATGCTCGTGAGTAGGCGGGGAAACGCGTCTGTCACGTTCTCTCATACAGACTGCAGCATTTGTTACACCAGCTGGTCAGCTATTACAACACCCCTAAGGCCAGGGGAAGCGTGTGCAGTATTTGCCTGACACCAGTCCACAAACTCCTGTTAAGGCTGACAAGGAGAAATACCAGCCAGGAGGTTAAGAGTCAGGAGGATAAGAGCGGTGAGGACTTAGCACAAACAGGTTCTCCTCCAGAGAAAGCGGATGGTGAGAAAAACACTAACCAGGAGGGACACCGCACGTACTGTGGACAACAGAGGCATTCTGTACGGTATACAAATCCTATTTTGCTACACAGTAGTTCTAATCAGTTACTGTTGTAACTAAACTAACTTTGTGAATTGTTTGAACGGAACTGCTCAGCTGTGAGGAAGGCTGTGTTCAACAGATTGCTATTAACTACTTGCTTTGCTACAGTTACTAATCTGACTATGGATGCATGGCTTTATTCAACAGATTGCTACTAATTACATCTTGTGCAATAAGTTGCTAAATTGATTCATGAATACATGGACTTGAGCAGATCGTTTATCACCTGAAAAAGTGATTAGATACAGTATATGTGGGATTTGTTAGTAATAGATCCCAGCGCAATATATATAAGTATATAAGATCTGTCTATTGTAATCAAGTTTTAATTATATATAAATACAATTTTTATTCATTTAAAAAAGGCTTTTTATGTGGCCGGCCGGAAATATATACAATTGTGATAGTTAAATGCATATTTTTTTACAATATATAGATAATTAATAAAATCTACATTGGATTTGAAAAGCGCATTCTCAGTTTGTGGGTTTTTTTTTTTACATGGGGCTAAACTACAGGGGCTAAGCTACTGGAGGCGTTACCACTGGGAGGCTAAACTAAAGTGGGGGTAAACTACTGGGATCATAACTGCAGGGGCATTACCACTGGGGGCTAAACTACTGGGGGCACAACTACTGGGGCTAAACTACAGGGTGCTAAACGACTGGGGGCATTACTACAGGCAACATTACTACTGGGGACAATACTACACAGGGATATTACCATTAAGAGCATTACTAAAGGGGGCACTTCATAAGGGGCATCACTCCTGGGGACATAAGGGGGACTACTACTGGGGGCATTGCATAAGGAGCACCACTACTCTGGGCTCTATTTAAGGTGCACTACCACTGTGGGCACTACCAGTACAGTGGACATTGCATAAGGAGCATTACTACGTTGAGCATTGTAAAAGGGGTGCTACTGCTGTGGGCATTGTGTATTACGGGGTGCTACTACTGTGGGCATTATGTGTATTAGGGGTGCTACTACTGTGGGCATTATTATTATTGTGCGACCACGCCCCTTTCTTTTTGAGACCACACCCCTTTTTATTGCATGGGTGGCGGGGGGATGGGGGGAGTTCCACCACCTCTCTAGGACCACTTTAAGCACTGCGTATAAATCTGCGATAGTATCATGCCAGACCAAGATATGTTCTGAGTTGTGACTTGCATTTTGGTTTAGGTCATGTGAGGACTGCTCCCACCTTATTGTGCTGTGGTCTAACCTGCCCTCTGCCCACAATATATCCTAAGCACCTTGCCTCCACTATTCCGATGGCACACTTCTCCGGGTTAATGGTGAACCCGTATGTCCCTAGAGACTGTAATACCGCCTCTACTTTTAGAAGGTGCAATTTCTAATCAGAGCTAAAATTTACAATGTGATCCAAATAAGCTACGGCATACTCCCTATGAAGCTGGAGCAACTTGTTCATTGCTCTCTAGAAAGTCGCAGGGGCACCATCTTTACTTGTACTGCTCCCCACCACATGTGCAGATGGTTCAGAAATAGTGGTAAGAGGTGAAAGAGGCTTCTCTATGAGGACAGTGTGAGAAATGTCAGACTCACACATGGCTGAAGTGGGCACCCCTAAACATTCCTCAAGAATGTCTGATTGTTCTGATTCTGAATGCACAGTTTGTCTTACTGCCTCTGCAGCTAACTTTCTTTTTGATTTTTTTCGTTACCACTGTAAAATTAAATGATTTTACAGGCCCTGACTTAAGCCCTCTATGCCCCTGGGCATCTGCCTTAGTAGATGACGCTGACGGATTTGTATCGTCATTACTGGTGGCACCACTAGTATGTATGTACACCACTAGTATGTGCTTCCTGCTCTCCTCTCAATTGTTCATCCTCCATATCTATCCACAAACCCGAATGAAGTTGGGTACAGTACACACCACAATTTCTACAAAAAATTTACCCCCTTCAGTGTCACACAATGCAAGTATGAGTCAAAAATAGTAATCAAACACTGTGGTTTAATTTCCCCAACAGTGTCACAAAAATATGTGTATGAGTACGAAATAATAATCAAACACTGTGGTTATATTTCACCAACAGTGTCGCACAATACGTGTTTAGTATGAAATAGTAATCAAACACTGCAGTTTAATTTCACCAACAGTGTCACACAATACATGTATGAGTCAAAAATAGTACTTGAACATTGCGGTTGACCTTAACCAACAGTTTCGCACAATACGTGTATGAGTAGTAAATAAAATATGACTGTGGTACCACCTTCACTCACAGCGCCACACAAGTGTGTGAGTCAGAAATAGTAATCGAACACTGTGATTGACCTTCACCAACAGTGTTGCACAATAAGTGTATGAGTAGGAAATAAAATATATTACTGTGGTACTACCTTCACCCACAGAGTCACACAATATGTGTGTGCGTCAGAAATAGTAATCGAACACTGCGGTTGATCTTCCCCAACAGTGTCGCACAATACGTATAAGAGTACAAAATAATAATATACTGTGGTCTGACCGGCAGTGTCATAGTACTTATGAAATAAAAATAAAAATTGTATAGTACACTGGTGTACAGCACAAACAAAACAGTTTTTTTTTAATAATTGTATTTTTAGGCTTTTTGTTTTTCTTTTATTTTCATTTTACACTGCGGCAGAGCCCCTGGATGGATGCACAGATCACCCCTTTCAGATACAGTAGACAGAGCACCCCACCTGGACTGATACAGCAGAGCACCCCTTTCAGATACAGCAGACAGAGCACCCCTTTCAGATACAGCAGAGAGAGCACCCCACCTGGACTGACACAGCAGAGCACCCCTTTCAGATACAGCAGACAGAGCACCCCTTTCAGATACAGCAGACAGTGCACCAGCCCCACGCAAGACAAAACAGTACTTTGACGGACACGTCCGTCCAGTACTCTCCACCGCCGGAGTGAAGATGGCGCCGCTCACCTGTGACCTTTAAAGAATCCAAAACACACGAGAATCTGACAGCGTTATGATGGTGTTCGGCCTCGATTTGAGATCCGAGTAAGGCAGAAAGTCCCGAACTGGACTCAGATTCCAAAGTTCGGGTGGTCCGGTTCTCTGAGAACTGTACACGCTCATCTCTAATTTATTGAGCTATTATTTCAGATGTTTCCAGTTTTAAGTGTGCTTTTAAATGTGCTTAGAAGGTTACATATCCTTTATTGATGCAATAGTTATTTTCTGTACATTCTGATGCTTAATAAAATGTTTAAAAATAATCACACAACACATACAGTATATGACCAACCTGCACTGAAGTTGAACTGTAAACACATGGTATAAGTCACAAATGAAAAAGGTAAGAAATTATTTTATTTGCACTGTAAATATATGTAAGCAGAATAACGGTAGTTATTATCCAATAGACGGAATTTGGTAATTTTAAGGTTTTAAAATGTGCATTTTCAAAATTTACCACCAGATGGTGCTAACTGATAATATAGACAATGGCCCTCATTCCGAGTTGTTCGCTCGGTATTTTTCATCGCATCGCAGTGAAAATCCGCTTAGTACGCATGCGCAATGTTCGCACTGCGACTGCGCCAAGTAACTTTACTATGAAGAAAGTATTTTTACTCACGGCTTTTTCTTCGCTCCGGCGATCGTAATGTGATTGACAGGAAATGGGTGTTACTGGGCGGATACACGGCGTTTCAGGGGCGTGTGGCTGAAAACGCTACCGTTTCCGGAAAAAACGCAGGAGTGGCCGGGGAAACGGTGGGAGTGCCTGGGCGAACGCTGGGTGTGTTTGTGACGTCAACCAGGAACGACAAGCACTGAAATGATCGCACAGGCAGAGTAAGTCTGGAGCTACTCTGAAACTGCTAACTCGTTTGTAATCGCAATATTGCGCGTACGTCGGTCGCAATTTTAAGAAGCTAAGATTCACTCCCAGTAGGCGGCGGCTTAGCGTGTGTAACTCTGCTACATTCGCCTTGCGAGCGAACAACTCGGAATGAGGGCCAATATCATTACTGTCATAAATATAAGCAGTTGTCTATAGTTAGATTTACGTAAAAGAAAATTCTGCTCATATTTTGTATGCCATAAGCAGACCACCGTGAATAGAGTGGAAGGAAATCATATATCACCAGTTTCCCACAGGAAAAATATTAGACATAAATCACAGACTGTAATTTAGTCAGGCTATGGCTCAGATGCAGTATGACCACACTCGGCTCATGGGCTGTATGTTGTCAAGGTTCGGAGTGTGGTACAAATAGATTAAATAGAGAAGAAAAAAAATATACATTTGTGTACAGAAAAAGCAAACACAAATATGGTGTGCATTCAAACATTTGCTGACACAGTTTATCTCTGAGATGCAGTCTGCTCTGTCTGTTAAGCACATCATACCTCCTAACTGTCCTATTTTTTGGAACTGTCCCGCTGTCCCACCCACGGGCCGCAGTGTCCCGCGGTGGGTGGTTGGGAGGCTGCTGACAGTTTGTGCATACGCACATGTAAGAGGCCTGGCGGGCCTTCTGGCGGAACGCTGTCGGCACTCGCGAGTGCCGTACTCGCTCCGCACCCGCTGCTACTCTTACCTTCGGGTCAGTGATGATCCCGGATCCCTCGTCCCAGTCGGTGGCCCTTCCGCCTGTCCGTCTGAAAGAGAAAGGCAACTGCGCTGAGGCCCCAAAAGGGCACTGGGCCAAGTGGGGGGGGAAGGGGGAGGGCAATCGGGCAGGCGCTCGCTGAGCTAAGAGATGGTCATCATCGGCACTTGTGGCCTCAGACTGGTTACACCGCGTGCGAAGCACGGTGGGTGCAACCCGGACGGAAACGCCCTACGGAACCAAGGGGGGGGGGGGAAAGAGGGAGGGGTCACGTACGGTACACAAAACGGACTCGAACAAGTTGTCCTCACCGGGTATATGTTGGTCCCCTTGCTGGTCCGATGTCTGGAGTCTCGGCACCTAGGACGAACTTCAAAACACAACAACAACAACAGCAACAACAACAACACACGGCACCTTACCTTTCCGAGGGACCTACCGGTGGGGTGCCCGTGCACCGTCACGGGTATTACACCTCGCCCCGTAACTAGTATACGGCGGCGCCCGATGCTAGCGCGTCCGCAACTGCGGTGCGGACCGGGTATGGAAATACGAACAGTGTACAATGGTAACAAACACGATGCTGTAATGGTAAACAGTGTACTATGGTAACAAACACGATGCTGTAATGATAAACGGTGTACTATGGTAACAAACACGATGCTGTAATGATAAACAGTGTACTATGGTAACAAACACGATGCTGTAATGATAAACAGTGTACTACCACTGGTGCGGCACCCCCAGGGTAGTGATGGGGCCTAGCGCCCGCTGCTGCTCAGGCCGTCGCCTGCCTGACGGTGGGGGCAATGTGGGGGGGCCAAGCGCCCAATGTGGCTCAGGCCGTAGCCTGCCTAACTGCGGGGGCAATGTGGGGGGGGGCCTAGCGCCCACTGTGGCTCAGGCCGTAGCCTGCCTGACTGCGGGGGCAATGTGGGAGGGCCTAGCGCCCAATGTGGCTCAGGCCGTAGCCTGCCTGACTGTGGGGGCAATGTGGGAGGGCCTAGCGCCCAATGTGGCTCAGGCCGTAGCCTGCCTGACTGTGGGGGGCAATGTGGGGGCCTGGTGCCCAAGGTGACTCAGGCCGTAGCCTGCCTAACTGCGGGGCACGTGGGGGGGGGGCCTCGGCCTAACGCCGGCGTTGGTGGTGCGGTGGGAGCAGACCCGAGGACGGTACCTGCGGGAGAAAAGGGCCTCACCGAGGGCTTACCTGCTCACCGACGTCCGGACCTCCGACTCTAAGTCCTCCGCTGGGCCGCCTCCGCTCACCGCGCCGACGTCCTCCGTCCACACGCCGTCCGAATACTCTGCCCCTTCCTGCCGCGTGCGGGCGTTTAAAACCCCCGCCGCGCGGCTCTCTGGGATGGGTGACGCGGCAGGTCCTCATTGGTCCGCCGCGTCGCCCAGTGATGACGCGCCACAACACGTGGGCGCGCCTGCTGTTGCGGCGGGCGGCAGCGGGGGAAGACGGTTCCGGACCAGTGGTGGGGGGCGGAGTGGGACGCGCCCGCACCCCCACACTTCCCCCCGCCTTTTCCTTTGTGGTCCCCACAAAGACAGGGTTGTGTGACCACTCGAAGTCGGGGTCTGCGAAGCGTGGTGGGGGTACTCCCATGGTGGAACGGGCCGATCTCCGGACCGGTGTGGCTTGTGGCAGGGGGGTTGACGTGGGCTCCCTGGGCGCCCCTCCCTGCCTTGCCGGGGACGAGTCAGTTGTCGGCTCCTCTGTGGGCGTCGGGCTGGTTGCCGCGGTCGCCCCCCCCGTGGTCGGGCTGACTGGTGGCGCCGGAGTTGGTGGGGGTCCCCATAAGTCGAAGAGTGTTGGGCCCAGGGTGGCGGCTGGTTCCCCTGGGGCCACCCTGGCTACTGGGGGGTCGCACCGCACTGGTTCCTCTGCTTCGCCCCTTGGGGCCTGTGGCTCGCAAGGGCGCAGCATGTCTCGATGTAGGGTGCGGGTACAACCGCTGTCGTCCTCAGCTCGCACCTGGTAGACTGGACTGCCGGGAGCTGCCTGCCGCTGCACCACATAGGGCACTACTTCCCACCTCTCGCTCAGTTTGTTCTTGGGCCGTTTCTCCCGGACCCGGACTCGTTGACCCACCTCAAGGGGTTCCATCTGAGCCTGGGGAGGTTGGGGGTGCTCAGCGGAGCTGATGTGGGACTCAGCCATTTCTGCCACCGTCTTTAGGCGACGTCTCTGCTCCTCGACCCATCCACCTTCGGTCCATCGGTCCTCCCCCGTCGGTGTGGTCAAGTCAAGGTCCTGCAGCTCCCGCCCCGGTCGGCCAAACAGCATGAAATAGGGGGAAATGCCTGTGGTCCGGTGTATTCTGTTGTTATATGCCCACACGCACTCCTGGACGAAGTCGGGCCAGCGCCTTCTCTTCTCGGGTGCTAGCGTCCTCAGCATCTGTAAGAGGGTCCGATTAAATCTCTCGCAGGCCCCATTCCCCTGAGGGTGATATGGGGTGGTCCGGGACTTCTGCATGCCATAGGTCTGGCAGAGTCGCTCCATCACCCGGCCTTGGAAGCACGCCCCCTGGTCCGAGTGAATGCGTTCGGGGCACCCATACTTCCGGATGAACTGTTCCACAATGGCTCGGGCGGCCCCCTCCGCTGTCTGGTCCCGGGTGGGGGCCACCACGGTGAACTTGGTGAAGTGATCCGCCATCACCAAGGCATACTGGTATCCGGCCGCCGACTCCCCTAGGGAGACATAGTCCACCATCAGTAGCTCCAGGGGCCTACTTGTCTTGATGGTTTGGACAGGGGCCCGTTGTTCGCTGGGCTTAGTCACCCCACACCTCTCGCACGTTCGGCATACGCCCTCCACCACCCCCTTGAGTCCGGGTAGGAAGTACTGGCGGCGGATCCACTGGAGTGTCTTGGCCACTCCGAAGTGGGCCCCCTCCTCATGGGCCTCTGTCGCCAAGGCCCGGGCTGTAGTTTCGGGGAGGACGATCTGCCACACATTGCGATGTTCCTGCTCCAGGTAGGCGCGCCGACATAATACGTCCTCCTGGATCGCCATCCGATCCCACTGGTGTAGTATTTTCTGCCCGTTTGCTCCAAGCTGTTCCCTCTCTCGGTGGGAGGGCCAGTGCCCTCCCTTTTTCCAGTCGCGTAGAGCTCTCAGGACGGGGTCCTGCTCCTGTTGGGTGGCCCAATCCTTAGGGGTTCTTTGCAGGAGGAGACCGCAGCTGGTGGCCTGCCGGGACTGGGGGGCTGGTCCGACCCTGGTGAGGTCTGGAATCTCCAGTCCCTCTTGCTCCTCGTCGGTGGGGCCTGTGGGGCCTTCCACTGGAAACCGGGACAGGGCGTCCGCGTTGGCGTTGTCCCTCCCTGGGCGATACTTTATTTTGTGGGGAAATTTTGCCAGTCGGGCAACCCAGCGTTGCTCCAGAGCCCCTAGTTTGGCTGTGCTGAGGTGGGCCAGAGGATTGTTGTCGGTTACGACCTCGAAGTCCACGCCTGTCAAGTACTCCGCAAACTTTTCGGTCACTGCCCATACTAGTGCCAGCAACTCCAGTTTGAACGAGCTGTAGTTATCGGGGTTCCGTTCGGAGTCCCGTAAGCTCCGGCTTCCGTAGGCGATCACCCGCTCCTGGCCGTCCTGTACTTGGGAGAGCACCGCCCCCAACCCCTGGTGGCTTCCGTCGGTATAGACCAAGAACGGTTTGTCGAAGTCCGCATAAGCCAAGACCGGGGCCTGCATGAGGGCGTCTTTAAGCTGGTTGAACGCGTCGTCTTGGGCTCGCCCCCATTCCACTGCCTTCCTCCGGGCGTCTGTCGCTACCCCTCGAAGTAGGTCATGCAAGGGTCCGGCAATCTTGGCAAAGCCCTTGATGAATCTTCGGTAGTACCCCACCAGTCCCAAGAAGGCCCTCACCTCCGTCACAGTGGTCGGAGCTTTCCACCCACGGATCGCGGCAAGTTTGTCGGGGGTCGGCTGGACCCCCTGCTGGGAGACCACATGGCCCAAGTACTCAAGGCTGGGCTTGAGGAGGTGACATTTCCTTGGCTTTAGTTTAAGCCCAAATTGCTCCAACCTTTGCAGGACCAAGTCCAGTCTCCGCAAATGTTCCTCCCACGTTGGGGCGAACACGATGATGTCATCGAGGTAGATCAGAATCGCATCGAAGTTCAAGTCCCCCAGGCAGCGTTCCATGAGGCGTTGGAACGTGGCCGGGGCATTGGAGAGTCCGAAGGGCATCCTGCAAAAATCGAACAGTCCCATGGGGGTGATGAAGGCGGTCTTGGCCTGGTCCTTCTCGGCTACCGGCACCTGCCAGTACCCACTGGCCAGATCTAATGTTGAAAAATAGCGGGATTTACCTAGTGCTGCCAAAGATTCTTCGATCCGGGGCAGCGGGTACGCGTCCCGCACGGTGCAGTGGTTGAGCTTCCGGTAGTCCACGCAGAAGCGTAGCGCGCCATCCTTTTTCTTTACCAGTACGATGGGGGCCGCCCAGGGGCTTTTGCTTTCTCGAATAACCTGGTTGTCCAGCATCTGGCGGATCATGTTCTTTACTTCCTGGTACAATTTGGGCGGGATCGGCCGGTATCGCTCCCGGACAGGGGCGTTGTCCCCCGTGTTGATCTCGTGCTCCAATTCTCGGGTGTAGCCGAAATCTTCCTCGTGCCGCGAGAACGCCTTTTGCCTCTTCCAGAGCATCCGTTCTAGTCTTTTGACGTCGGAGGGGCTGGTCTGTTCCAGAGAGACGTCCATCTGGGCCAGTATGGTTTGGCCGTTCCAGCTGGCAGTGGGTTCCTCAGGTTCTTCCAGGCTCATGGCCAGTGTCCACGGATTCCGGCCATCCGAATCCAGGACTAGGCCTCGTCCTGTCTCCACGCCTCCCGCCGGGATCGCGTCCACCTGTGCGAGGATGGTCCGGGGGGGAATATGGGTGGGGAGGTCCCCCAGGTTACAAATCCGGATGGGGACCATGCCGTTCCGGACCACGGCCAGGACCCGGGCCACAACCAGCCCGGCACCGGACTGGCTGAACCAGCAGGGCTCGATCAGTACCGCCTTACCTTCCAGGCGGTGCTGCGTCCGTACGGGGAAGTCCAACACTACCTCCTGTCGGGGGGGTATCTTTACCCTTTGGTTGTGGTGGGTCTTAATTCGCCCCAAGGGGCCCAGGCCTCGGGCAGACAACCCCTCGCCTAGCTGGACCACTCTCTGTAGGGCCTGTTGTACGGGCTTTTGCATCCCCAGGTATTTCCAATATCGGGGGCCGTTCTCCTGGGCCAGGGCTTGATCTAAGTCCCGCAGTATGTTGGTCCCCAGGATGATGGGCCCATGTCTTAACTCGTCTCCGGCGACTACCATTATTCCTTTCTTTCCAAGGGATTGTCCATACAGTTCCACCTCGAGCCACACAACCCCCAGGATTGGGAGGGGCAAGTTGTTGGCGGCCGTGAGGGTTATCCAGTCTCCCACGTCCGTCCTCTTCAAGTGGCTGTAGTCTTGTTGGAAGCATCTCTCGGACATGGTGGACACCTGGGAACCGGTGTCCAGCAGGCAGCGTTGGCTCTGACCATCTAGCCGCGCTATCACGGTGGGGCATTCTCCAATTAGGTCCGAGGAATGGGCGATATCCACAAAGTCGTCTCTGTTCCTCGCAGTTTTGCCCGCAACTGCGAGGGATGCTAGTTTAAAGCCCTCCTGCGATCGCTCTGGTGGCGGCGGGCCTCTGGACACTCCCGCGCGAAGTGCCCTGGGCGTCCACACTCCCAACACGCCATCTCCCGGGGTCCCCTCCGTCGGGTGTCCTCCGCCCGTCTGCGCGGCTCCTCCCGCCGGCGTGGACGTTGAAAGGAGTCTCCCATCTCCTCCTCGGCGTCCCTGGTGCTGCCTCCCGGGATTACATTACGGCTTTCAGATTGTTCCACCCGTCGCTTCAGTTTGGACATCTCTTCCTGGACTAGTAGGAGGGCATTGGTCAGGTCCTTGACGCATCCTTCCAGGGGACTGACCTCTGGCTGGGGGGGCGGTGGTGGTGGCTGGGCCTTCGCCAGGGGTTGGGCCTGCTGAAGAGCTATGACGCAGGACCCAAATTCTGCATCCTGGTCCTTGGTCAAGGCCTTTTCCAGCGCGTCGGGGAAGGTCATGGTGGGCTGAGCCTCAATCTTGTCCAGGAGGTGGTTTCGCAGTTGTTTATTCCTCAGGCCGGCCACGAACCGGTCCCGGAGGCCGGAGTCCGCATCTCCGGTCAACCACTTCTCGTCGGGACGCGCCTTGATCTTCTGCGCGCACTTCTGTAAGGCGTTGGCAAACTGGGAGATAGTTTCATCCTCCGTCTGGAATCGCGCGAAGAGGCGCCTCCGGAGCCCATCTGCCGTGGACCTCTCCCGGTAGACGTCCTTGAGGATCTTGTATACCCCGTCGAGGTCCGTCCTCTGCTCTTCCGGTCGCAGCAGCACGGTGTCCCTGGCTTCTCCTTGGAGGAACTGTAGGGCCAGATCCACGTACGCTGAAACTGGCAGGCGGTGTAGCCGGATGACAGAGTCCAGCTGATTCTTCCACTCCTCGAGGGGCATGTTCCACCCATCGTACCTAGACAAAAAATGGATGGCCGTCCCGAGGGGCAGACCGGGCCAATCCGGCGCCGGGGACGTTGCTGGGACCGACATGTCGGATCCTGCCAGCTACGCCAAATGTAAGAGGCCTGGCGGGCCTTCTGGCGGAACGCTGTCGGCACTCGCGAGTGCCGTACTCGCTCCGCACCCGCTGCTACTCTTACCTTCGGGTCAGTGATGATCCCGGATCCCTCGTCCCAGTCGGTGGCCCTTCCGCCTGTCCGTCTGAAAGAGAAAGGCAACTGCGCTGAGGCCCCAAAAGGGCACTGGGCCAAGTGGGGGGGGAAGGGGGAGGGCAATCGGGCAGGCGCTCGCTGAGCTAAGAGATGGTCATCATCGGCACTTGTGGCCTCAGACTGGTTACACCGCGTGCGAAGCACGGTGGGTGCAACCCGGACGGAAACGCCCTACGGAACCAAGGGGGGGGGGGGGAAAGAGGGAGGGGTCACGTACGGTACACAAAACGGACTCGAACAAGTTGTCCTCACCGGGTATATGTTGGTCCCCTTGCTGGTCCGATGTCTGGAGTCTCGGCACCTAGGACGAACTTCAAAACACAACAACAACAGCAACAACAACAACACACGGCACCTTACCTTTCCGAGGGACCTACCGGTGGGGTGCCCGTGCACCGTCACGGGTATTACACCTCGCCCCGTAACTAGTATACGGCGGCGCCCGATGCTAGCGCGTCCGCAACTGCGGTGCGGACCGGGTATGGAAATACGAACAGTGTACAATGGTAACAAACACGATGCTGTAATGGTAAACAGTGTACTATGGTAACAAACACGATGCTGTAATGATAAACGGTGTACTATGGTAACAAACACGATGCTGTAATGATAAACAGTGTACTATGGTAACAAACACGATGCTGTAATGATAAACAGTGTACTACCACTGGTGCGGCACCCCCAGGGTAGTGATGGGGCCTAGCGCCCGCTGCTGCTCAGGCCGTCGCCTGCCTGACGGTGGGGGCAATGTGGGGGGGCCAAGCGCCCAATGTGGCTCAGGCCGTAGCCTGCCTAACTGCGGGGGCAATGTGGGGGGGGGCCTAGCGCCCACTGTGGCTCAGGCCGTAGCCTGCCTGACTGCGGGGGCAATGTGGGAGGGCCTAGCGCCCAATGTGGCTCAGGCCGTAGCCTGCCTGACTGTGGGGGCAATGTGGGAGGGCCTAGCGCCCAATGTGGCTCAGGCCGTAGCCTGCCTGACTGTGGGGGGCAATGTGGGGGCCTGGTGCCCAAGGTGACTCAGGCCGTAGCCTGCCTAACTGCGGGGCACGTGGGGGGGGGCCTCGGCCTAACGCCGGCGTTGGTGGTGCGGTGGGAGCAGACCCGAGGACGGTACCTGCGGGAGAAAAGGGCCTCACCGAGGGCTTACCTGCTCACCGACGTCCGGACCTCCGACTCTAAGTCCTCCGCTGGGCCGCCTCCGCTCACCGCGCCGACGTCCTCCGTCCACACGCCGTCCGAATACTCTGCCCCTTCCTGCCGCGTGCGGGCGTTTAAAACCCCCGCCGCGCGGCTCTCTGGGATGGGTGACGCGGCAGGTCCTCATTGGTCCGCCGCGTCGCCCAGTGATGACGCGCCACAACACGTGGGCGCGCCTGCTGTTGCGGCGGGCGGCAGCGGGGGAAGACGGTTCCGGACCAGTGGTGGGGGGCGGAGTGGGACGCGCCCGCACCCCCACACACACACTGTCTATTCACGGAGACAAGAGGGACTGGGGGCATTCCAGTAGCTCACAGAGCGCTGGGAATGCCACCACAGTGATGTAAAATGGGGGCGTGGCCATCAATCGCGTCATTACAGTGAATCCACACCCCCTTTTGCTGAGGTCATGCCCCCTTTTAGAGCGGGTAGCTTTGCCACGCAGTATTTTTCTTCATTAAAGTTGGGAGGTATGGCACATGTATGAAGAGCAGTGCAAACAGACAGAAAATGGCACTGGCAGCATGTGCAGCACTTTTTCAACAGGTATTAATGGAGCAGGAGTGCCTCAGCGGAATGGCTTTCCCCTTTTCAACATGCTTAGTTTTTGCACTGGATATGTCCTGTTTTAAAATGGTGACGTGTCCCCTGAGGACAAGCTTTAGGTTCCCTCTGTCTATACCGTTGCACTCCTCCCACCTATAACGCATTTAGAAACGTGACAGTCTCGTTTTTCTGGGAGTGTACCAGTGTCCCACCCATGGGCTGCAGTGTCTAGTGGTGGTGGAGGTGGTGGTGGTGGGGGGTGATTGGAGCACACACTGCATGCGCATGGCATGTATTCACAGTGTAGAGGGAGCCTGGGGGAAGCCCAGCATCTCAGTGAATGCTGGGCATGCCCCCACAGTGAATTGAACGGGAGTGCTGCAAGGTTCTGACTCCTTTCTCCAAGGCTCCATTCCCTTTTATGGCACACGCAGGATTCAACTTCTAGGCAGACAAAAACAGGATTTTAATACCTACCGGTAAATCCTTTTCTCATAGTCCATAGAGGATGCTGGGGTCCACTTCAGTACCATGGGGTATAGACGTTTCCGCAGGAACCATGGGCACTTTAAGACTTTTCCAGAGTGTGAACTGGCTCCTCCCTCTATGCCCCTCCTCCAGACCTCAGTATAGGAACTGTGCCCAGGGAGACGGACATTTCGAGGAAAGGATTTACTTTTAAGTTAACGGTGAGATTCATACCAGCTCACACTTCAACCATGCCGCACACATGGCATTCAACAAAACACATGCCAATGGGCATGAACATTACAGCAACCGTGCTGAATTTTTTTTTAACAAACTAACAACTGCAGGTAAAGTACGCACTGGTCTGGGAGCCCAGCATCTTCTTCGGACTAGGAGAAAAGGATCTACCGGTAGGTATTAAAATCCTGTTTTCTCATACGTTCTAGAGGATGCTGGGGTCCACTGCAGTACCATGGGGTTATATCAAAGCTCCAGTACGTGCGGGAGAGTGCGGATGACCCTGCAGCACCGATTGACCAGACTGTAGGTCCTCATCGGCCAAGGTGTCAAACTTGTAAAACCTAGCAAACGTGTTTGTCCCTGACCAAGTAGCTGCTCGGCAAAGTTGTAATGCCGAGACTCCCCGGGCAGCCGCCCAGGATGAGCCCACCTTTCTAGTAGAATGGGCATGCACCGAATTCGGTATCGGCAATCCTGCTGTGGAATGAGCATGCTGAATCGTACCTCTGATCCAGCGCGCAATGGTCTGCTTAGAAGCAGGACACCCAATCTTGTTGGGAGTATACAGGACAAACAGAGCCTCTGTTTTCCGTATCCGAGCTGTTCTTGCAACATAAATTCTCAAAGCTCTGACCACATCCAGAGACTTTGAAGTAGCGAAGGTGTCAGTAGCCACTGGCACCACAATAGGTTGGATTATATGAAAAGAAGAAACCACCTTTGGAAGAAACGGCTGACGAGTTCTTAACTCAGCCCTATCTTCATGAAAGATCAAGTAAAGGCTGTTGTGAGACAAGGCCCCTAACTCAGAAACCCGCCTTGCAGATGCGAAGGCCAACAGCATGACCACTTTCCAGGTTAGAAACTTTAACTCTATCTCCTGTAGAGGTTCAAACCAATCCGATTGAAGGAATTGCAACACCACGTTAAGATCCCATGGTGCCACAGGAGGCATAAATGGAGATTGGATGTGCAGAACCCCTTTCACGAATATCTGAACTTCTGGAAGGGAGGCCAATTGTTTCTGAAAGAAAATGGACAAGGCCAAAATCTGGACCTTAATTGAACCCAATCGTAGGCCCGCATCCACACCCGCCTGGAGAAAATGTCCTAACTGAAACTCTTCCGTTGGAGCCTTCTTGGTTTCACACCAAGATACATATTTTCTCCAAATACGGTGGTAATGTTTAGATGTTACTCCCTTCCTGGCCTGAATAAGAGTGGGAATGACTTCTTTGGGAATACCCTTTCGGGCTAGGATCCGGCGCTTAACAGCCATGCCATCAAACTTAGCCACGGTAAGTCTTGATACACGCACGGCCCCTGCTGCAACAGGTCTTCTCAAAGAGGAAGAGGCCGAGGATCTTCTATGAGTAACTCCTGAAGATCTGGGTACCAAACCCTCCTTGGCCAGTCTGGGACAACGAGGATCGCTCGAACCCCTGTTCTTCTTATGAGCTTGAGTACTTTCGGAATGAGTGGAAGTGGAGGGAAGACATATACCGACCGAAACACCCACTGGGTCACTAGTGCATTCACTGCTATTGCTTGAGGGTCTCTCGACCTGGAACAATATCTCTGAAGCTTCTTGTTGAGACGAGATGCCATCATGTCTACTTGAGGAACTCCCCAAAGACCTGTCACCTCTGCGAAGACTTCTTGGTGGAGGCCCCATTCTCCTGGATGGAGATCGTGTCTGCTGAGGAAGTCTGCTTTCCAGTTGTCCCTCTCGGAATGAAAATTGCCGACAGAGCTCTTGCATGTCTTTCTGCCCAGAGGAGGATCTTTGTCACCTCTGCCATTGCCGCTCTGCTTTTCGTTCTGCCCTGATGGTTTATGTACGCGACTGCTGTTACATTGTCCGACTGAATCTGTACGTGTTGATATTGAAGAAGATGGACCGCTTGTAGAAGGCCGTTGTAAATGGCTCTCAATTCCAGAACGTTTATGTGGAGACAAGCTTCTTGACTTGACCACCTTCCTTGGAAGCTTTCCCCCTGTGTGACTGCTCCCCAGTCTCGGAGACTTGGATCCGTGGTCACCAGGATCCAGTCTTGAATCCCGAACCTGTGTCCCTCTAGGAGGTGAGAACTGTGTAGCCACCACAGGAGTGAAATTCTGGCTTTGGATGACAGGATTATCCTCTGATGCATGTGTAGATGAGATCCGGACCACTTGTCCAATAGGTCCCACTGGAATACTCTGGCATGGAATCGGCCAAACTGTATGGCCTCGAAGGCCGCAACCATCTTTCCCAACATCCGAATGCATTGATGAATCGACACTCTTGTTGGTTTCAGAATTTGTTTGACTATTCTCTGGATTTCCAGAGCCTTTTCTACTGGAATAAATACCCTCTGTACTTCTGTGTCCGGTATCATCCCCAGAAAGGACAATCTTGTCATCAGTTCCAATTGTGACTTTGGAAAATTTATGATCCAACCGTGATGTTGAAATACTGTCAGGGAGAGTGCAATGTTCTGCACCAACCTTTCCCTGGACCTTGCCTTTATCAAGAGATCATCCAGGTAAGGAATTATATTGACTCCTTGCTGTCGAAGGAGGACCATCATGTCCGCCATCACCTTGGTGAACACCCTTGGTGCCGTGGAAAGTCTGAACGGCAACGTCTGAAATTGGTAATGACAATCCTGTACCACGAATCTCAGATAAGCTTGATGCGGAGGATAAATGGGAACATGTAAGTAGGCATCTTTTATGTCCACTGACACCATGAATTCCCCCTCCTCCAGACTGGAAATGACTGCCCTCAGAGATTCCATCTTGAACTTGAAACTTTGTAGGTAGAAATTCAGATTTTTCAGGTTTAGAATCGGTCTGACCGAGCCGTCCGGCTTCGGAACAACAAATAGACTTGAATAAAACCCTTCTCCTTGTTGTAACAAGGGAACCAGGACAATGACTTGATCCTGACACAATTTTTGTATTGCTGCTGCAACCACTTCCCTGTCTGGGATAGAAGCTGGTAAGGCCAATTTGAAAAATCGGCATGGGGGAAATGTCTTGAAACTCCAGTTTGTACCTTTGGGACACTATTTGTACGATCCACGTGTCCAGGCCAGATTGAACCCAGACGTGACTGAAGAGTTTCAGACGTGCCCCCACCTGAGCGGACTCCCGCAAGGGAGCCCCAGCGTCATGCTGAAGCTTTGGCAGGAACAGAGGTTGATTTCTGCTCCTGTGATCCTGGAGACACTGTGGACTTTTTTCCTTTTCCCCTTCCTCTACCCGCAAAGGAAGGGGAACCTTTATCCTTTATGTATTTATTGGGACGAAAGGACTGCATCTGAGAGTGATGTGTCTTTTTCGCCAGTGCAGGAGCATAAGGCAAGAATGTCGACTTACCTGCGGCAGCCGTAGAAACTAAAGCATCCAGCCCATCTCCAAACAAAGCCTCACCTTTGTACGGGAGAGCCTCCATATTCCTTTTGGAATCTGCGACAGCATTCCATTGGCGAATCCACAACGCCCTCTGTGCTGAGATTGCCAAGGTAGCGGCTTTTGATCCCAAGAGACCAATATCTTTCATGGCTTCTAGCATATACTCAGCAGCATCTTTGATATGACCTAATGTTAGGAGTATCTCGTCTCTATCTATTGTGTCAATGTCTGATGACAAGTTCTCTGACCACTTTTCAATAGCACTACTCACCCACGCACAGGCAATGGTAGGTCTGAGTAGTGTCCCATAGGTCACATAAATAGATTTCAACGTAGTCTCCAACTTGCGGTCTGCCGGCTCCTTAAGTGAAGCCGTCCCAGGCGCAGGGAGAATCACCTTTTTTGTTAAACGTGACAGGGCACTGTCCATAACGGGGGGTGACTCCAACCTTTTCCTGTCCTCTGCAGGGAAAGGATAAGCTACCTGAATTCTTTTGGGAATCTGGAATTTCTTTTCGGGATTTGCACAGACACCCTCAAAGAAACTGTTCAGCTCATGAGAAGGAGGAAAAGTTACATTAATCTTCTTTTCTTTATAAAAGTAAGCCTTCTCCTGTGGTAAAGGAGGGGGCTCTGTAACTTCTAACACCTCCTTTATAGCAATAATCATGTATTGTATGTTTTTTGCTAACTTTGGATCTATTCCCCTGGAATCACTAGTGTCGACACAGGAGTCAGAGTCCGTGTCGGTATCAGTTTGTACTACTTGTGCAAATTACCTTTTATGTGACCCAGAGGGGTCCCCTGTGGATGAAAAAGCAGAACTCTGAAAAATCAGATCTTTGACAGATTTTCTCCAACTTTCTGCATGAGACTCAGACTTATCCAATCTCTTACTGATATGATTCACACTATCACATAATTCTTTCACCCATTCAGGCTCCTGGTGTGCCAGCAGCGCCACCACATTACAACTCTGTGTCCCTAAAATGGCTCCCTCAGGGGAAGAGCTCCCTGCCTCAGACATGTCACACACGTGTACAATCACACCACAGACACTCCGGGGCTTATAGGTGACAGACCCACAGTAAAATCTGTCAGAAGGACACAGAAGGGACTTGCCAGTTCACAACTCAGTGCCAGTGTAAAGAATCGCTGTGTATCTACAGAGAACTTTAGCGCTTTATATCAGGGACGTGCAGTCAGGGGAGGCAGGGGAGGCAGTGCCTCCCCTGTCATTCATGATTAAAATAATACAAAGAAGATACTTATGACACATATTCTGTGTCATAAGTATTTTATTTATATTATATGAATCATTTTACAGTTTGAATTGATGTTAAAATGTATTTTGCGGCACCGAGAACGGTGCCTCCTGCTCTCCATTGTGATGGTCCGGAAGCAGGGGGCGGGCAGGGGGCAGGGACAAGCAGAGGGCTGTAAAAGCCCATTGAAAAAATGAATGGAAGCGGCACCTGTCCAAGTGCCGCTGAACAGCAGGGGATGTGCTTTCAGCGTATCTGAAAGCATGCCCCTGTCACTGTTACTGCATCCGGCCATGAGCGTCATCAAGTGGGGTCTGCGGGGACCGACAGAACGGGACCCGAGTCTGCAGCTGAAAAGAGGAATAGTCTGCACGACTCTGCAGTGGCGCACACAGAGACGGAGACAGCTTTGTCTCCGTCTCAGCAAAAGCCGCGATCGCGACCGCGGATCTGCAGCAGCAAGAGAGAGCTAAGGAGCTCTCTGCTTATAGCATCTCCACCACTGCCACCCTTTCTGCTCCCAGCCCGAGATGGACTCTGTAAGTTTAAAGCCAATGTTTGTGTGTATTTGTATGTTTGCATGTAGTACAGTATGTCTGTGAGTTTGTGCAATTGTGTATGTACAGTATGTATTCATGTGTATGTGTTTGTGTATGAATATGTGCATGTACTGTATGTGTAATATATATATATATATAGAAGGCAAACAAGTCTGGCACTCACCCATGGGCAAAGTGAGCTACTGTAAGCTCCTGCTCCAGTGCCCTCCTCAACAAACACAGCGGTCTGCATATATGGAACGGAGAAACAATGGTGGCACTCTGGCGACTCGGTTAAAGATGTGTAGAAATAGTGCTGTTTATTCAACGTTTCGGGGTACAAGCCCCCGTCTTCAGGATACACTAACGGTTGTGTATCCTGAAGACGGGGGCTTGTACCCCGAAACGTTGAATAAACAGCACTATTTCTACACATCTTTAACCGAGTCTCCAGAGTGCCGCCATTGTTTCTCCGTTCTATCTATCTATCTATCTATCTATCTATCTATCTATCTATCTATCTATCTATCTATCTATCTATCTATCTATCTATCATTCTCCAAACGCGGCATGAACGGCACTCACAGGGTAGAACATATGAAAAAATGCTGGTATGTTTATTGATGTAACGTTTCGGAGCTACTGCTCCTTCTTCCAGACACCAGACAGAATTCTGTCACCTTTTCCCTGGCATCACCCACTGCTGTCACCCTCTCCCTGGCATCACCCTTCCCGCCACCCTCTCCCAGGCATCACTCACTGCTGTCAACCTCTCCCTGGTGACCCTCTCCCTGGCGTCACGCTCTTCCTGTCACATTCTGGCGTCACCCACTCCCTGTCACCCACTGCTTTCACCCTCTCTCTGGCGTCACCCTCTGCTGGCTATTTTGTTGTCCAGGACATCCATTAACTTAATAGCGCCACATCCACGGTGCTATTAAGTTAATGGAAGCCCTGGACAACAAAATTGCATTCATGTCCTC
This sequence comes from Pseudophryne corroboree, assembly GCF_028390025.1. Taxonomy (NCBI): domain Eukaryota; kingdom Metazoa; phylum Chordata; class Amphibia; order Anura; family Myobatrachidae; genus Pseudophryne; species Pseudophryne corroboree. Next base: position 616,426,712 of record NC_086447.1, read on the forward strand.
TTCCCACTCCCTTCCCCAGTCCCAAACACTAACTATTATTATTTTTTTCTCTAAAAATGTACAATATATCACAAGTATGATGAGCAGGCAGGCAGCGGGAATTGGCGGCATTGGACTGAGATGCAAATTAGTGGCGGAGGGCTGGGTCAGTTGATGGTGGGCGAGTTTGTAAGCCACTGGCGGTGGCAGCGGGCATCGTCTCAGGGGCAGTAGCGGGCATAGGCTTGGCGGCGGTAGGGGTCATTGGCAGGATTCGGCAGACATTATGGCTGCAGTGCCTCACCAGCCACTGACCTCACCGCACGCCACTGCTTTATATATGCCAATTTAAGCACCACATTTCACTCTGCCCCCCTTAATATACACCCTAATACTTGATTCAGACGTGGAGGAGGGCCAGCGTGTCTTCCCCTGCAGCTTGCCTGGAGAAAATGGTGCTGAGCAGCGCTGGCTGACTGACGACCCGCTCCCTGCAATGGTGCGCTTCCCCTCAGAAAACATGAGGTAATATTTATACTGGCGGGGGTGTAGGATTATGCCACGGCCCAATATGCTAGCTTTTTGCCAGTCAGAGTAGGTTTTCATGCTGCCCAGGGCGCCCCCCCCCCCCCCCCCCCGCGCCCTGCACCCTGCTGTGCGCTGTGTATGGATAGCATGTCCGTGCAGCGTCCCCGCTCGCTGCGCGGTACCTTGAGCCGTCACGATGACCGGAGGTCCCTCTTGAAGATCTCCGGTAATAATACTCACGCGTCTTCTGACTTCTGGCTCTGTTAGGGGGGTGACGGCGTGCTGTGGGAGTGAGCGCATATTCGCAGCTAGTGTTCAGTACCCTTCAGGAGCTAATGGTGTCCTGTCAGCAAGAAGCAGAGCCATGAAACTATTTAGGAAGTTGGTGCCTACTTCTTCCCCTTAAGTCCCACGAAGCAGGGAGACTGTTGCCGGCAGCCTCCCTGAAAATAAAAAACCTAACGTAAGTCTTTTTAGTGAAACTCAGTAGAGCTCCACTAGAATGCAACCAGTCTGCCTGGGCACATTTTCTAAACTGAGGTCTGGAGGAGGGGCATAGAGGGAGGAGCCATTTCACACTCTGGAAAAGTCTTAGTGTTCATGGCTCCTGCGGAACCGTCTATACCCCATGGTACTGAAGTGGACCCCAGCATCCTCTAGGACGTATGAGAAAGTTGGGAGGTATGCCATTGCTCCAACATTGTTCAAATTGAATAATTGAGCATATAGTATTGGACTTTCAGCGGTTGTGTGAGGAGCTAAGGGTTATCCTTGTCACCCTCTGCACACTACTGCTGCATATATAAAAAGTGAAAGACTTCTCCAATTCTGGCAACTGCTTGTCCTTGTGAGTTAGATTAAGAACATAGGGGCCCATTTATCAACGAGTTTTAGCTATTCAAATTATAAATGGTGCTCCAGCCAATCAGCTCCCAAATTGTCCTTTTTCAAACACATGACAGTTAGGAGCTGAGTGGTGGAGCGCCCAGGAGCTGAGTATGATAAAACTCATTGATAAATCAGCCCCATAGTGGGATATTTGTGTAAAACAAGAAAAAGTCTTTGACAATACAGGTTGTTAATAGTCATGGTACTGCTGCGATTATTAATACATAGGACAGTATATCTCATTTACATACTGAGCCTAGAAGACAATGAGGGAGAAAAACAAGGTGTGAATACAAATCATTATAATAAGCCATGCTAAAATGACGGCCTGGGTATTGCTGTCCAAGTTTGGTGGAGGTGCGGGATTCTGGCTGAACTCAGATGAAAGTGGCAGTCATTTACAAGGCAAAATCATGCCTCGTAAATAACTGCCGCCTTAAAAAAACCTCCAAGTTCGGCTGGAATCCAGCATCTCCAGCAAACTTGGACGGCATTACATCCTGCCCATAGTCTTAAAGTAGCTGCGTATCTGGAACAAACAATGTTGCAATGCAAAGGGAGTAAATACATTTATATTTTTTCTGTGCAGGGTAAATACTGGCTGTATTTACATGTAGCCCACAAATATTAGACAACTTTATTTTTACACTGTAATTTAAATTTCGGTTTGGATACATTCCACCTAAAAGCTAATTTTCTCTGCTCATTTTACATCTACCCTACCTTTAGTGCAATATGGTTTTGATTTTTGTTGCTTTACTTCCAAATTAGAATCAGGCCCCATGTGTACTCCGGCCATCTTCTCTGCAGATTGTGTGACAAGCCTGGTCGTGGCAGTTTGTGTGTAATGTGGATCATACCTGGGGCCTAATTCAGACCTGTTCGGTCGCTAGGGTTTTTTTGCAGTCCTGCGTTCGCATAGTCGCCGTCCATAGGGGAGTGTATATTCACTTTGCAAGTGTGCGAACACATTTGTAGCAGAGCTGTACAAACAGATTTTGTGCAGTCTCTGAGTAGCCCAGGACTTACTCAGCCGCTGATAACACGTCAGCCTGCCTGGTACCGGAATTGATGTCAGGAACCCTCCCTGCAAACGCTTGGACACGCCTGCGTTTTTTAAAAACACTTCCAGAAAATGGTCAGTTGACACCCACAAATGCCTTCATCCTATTAATCTCCTTGCGAACGCCCGTGCGATTGGATAATGCGCACAAACCCATCGCTGAGCGGTGATCTGCGTTGTACCCGTGCGACGCACCTGCGCATTGCGGTGCATACGCATGCACAGTTTAGACCTGATCGCCTGCTGTATGAAAATACAGCCTAGCGATCAGGTCTGAATTAGATCCCTGGTCACTGGAGGCTCATCTTCCTGTCACAGCAGAGGGACAGAGAATCCCAAAATCCCTTCAGCAGCACACATGTGGCTCTCCTCTCTGCAGCCATGGCTCTCTCATCTCAGCATGCAGCCACTCTAGTTTGCAGCACTGAAGCAGCTCTTTTCCTCCCCACTGCTGCCGCCAGTGTCTCACCCAGCTCTGCCCCAACAGCCAGTTTTGTCTACGAAACTGCCCGATGTTTAAGGTTCCTGCTGGGTCCTAGTGCCTCTCCAGTTGTTTCCACTGGTGCCGATGTCCACAGGGTCTTAGAGCATGACCATTAAACCCTGCAACGTCGGGGTATCGCAATTGGATCAATGGACCTGTGAGCTCCACTTTTTATTCAACACTCTCCCACCACCAGATTAACACTACCTTTGCATGCTGTAGTTTACTTACATTTTACAGTCTTTTCTGTGGAAAGTGGTATAGTATCTATGAAGATAGTTTATGTGCATTAGCTAGATGAGTTAGTGTACCTTTAAGAATCTTGCAGCACATATGAACATGTGATCAGGAAGTAGAAGGAGAGAGAAGGAGAAGGAGAGCAGCCATGTGGATTTGATGTCTATCTGTAACCATGCAAGTATTACTTACCAATAAGAAATAAAATACATAATCTTCATACTGCATGATTCATTGAAATAAATAGATGTACATCAGGATATACCAACTGGCGACAAGGATGGGATATTTGTTGTGGAATGAGGCACTGACCGATATTGTCTGAGAAATTGATTTAGAGATTGTTGAATTGGAATTCGGGATATTTTACAAGTCTTTATTTGCTTTCCCAGATTACGCATGAAACGTTCAACAAGACCATTAGCCTGTGGCCACAGGGGAGTGATCTTTTTGATGTCGAAGTCCAAAATGTTTAATGAATTTGCTGAAATCATCACCTTGAAATGGCGGACTATTATCAGTCTTTATTGTTCCTGGAATTCCATAAGTAGTAAATATTCTAACTGTCACCGCTGAGGTTATTTGTGAACCCGGACTAGTACTGGACATTGGGTTTGGTCTTGAGCGCAGTGGACAGAATCGGACTGGCTTAGTGAATGATCCGCTCATCCAGAAGTGGCAGTCAGGCAGTATACTTTGAGGAAAGGTGACCAGCTATGGGTACTGGGACACTGGTGGTGGAAGCCACCAGTTCAATGGGTAGCTGGGTTGTCACCTAATGGAGAGTCACGTGAGAACTGGTGAGTTGACCGAATGCTGGGAGGATCAGCAATGCAGGAATGTCACAGATCACTGGAACCAGTGTGATAGCTGTCGACAAGGCTGAGGACATCAGCAATGACTGTAGAGGAAGCTGAGGGCATCAACAATCACTGTAGACAAAGCTGAGAATGTCGGCAGTACTTGTAGACAAAGCTGAGGATGTCGGCAATGCTTGTAGCAGAAGCTGAGGACGTCAGCAATACTTGTAACCGAAGCCAAGGACGTTGGCAATGCTTGTAGCAGAAGCTGAGGACGTCAACAATACTTGTAGACGAAGCTGAGGATGTCCGCAACACAGGTTTCCAGATGCTGGGCAGCTGAGGTAGCACAATGGGGACTCAGTATGCTGTGCAGTGCAGTGTCGGCATTGCTGGTTTCCCAGTAGCTGGGATGCGGTGGTTCTGCACAATGGATACTGCAATGTTGTAGACAGCAGTGGTAAGTTTTCTGGATACTATGGTGCGCTACCTTGCGCATCAGAGAACTGGAAGCTGGCAAGAACCAGCAAAGTCTCTAAGGCCACTAGGGATGTAGGACTGTCCCACTGGACCACTGGAGGACTTCCAGTGAGTCTGGAGATACCAGGATGTAATGGCAGCAATGGGCCTTTAAATCATCCAGGGAGTCAGGAAGTGCATGAGATGACAATTGCAAATGCCACTAGGGATATAGGATAGTCCCTCTGGATCACTGGAGGACTTCCAGTGAATCTGGAGCTGCCGGGATATAGTGGCAGTGATGACCCTTTAAATCATCCAGGGAGTCAGGCAGTGCGGGGGATGGTAACTTGCACAGAGTCTATTACCAGCAGGAGATTCTGGAGCTCACTCGCTAAGAGACACCAAAGCACTGACAGCTTGCTAGTGCTTGAGACCAGGAAATTATACCCAGTGCTTACAGCTAAGTGGATGAGTGACTCACATGATGCAGAAGTGAATCCGGATTGGACCCTGAAAGGTTAGCTGACCAGGAACTGTCATGTCAACTGTCCATAGCTGGTTTTGGAGGGAACTCCGGCGTGGTGTGTGCATAGATAGGCAATAATGGCTGCAGGTCCTGAGAGCACAGGAAGGTATATCTTGTAACCACTGGACTTGTGGATGCTGGCACGGAAGTATAGGACAGCATGAGAATCCTCAATGATTGCTGAGTTCTGAATTCGCACAGAAGGTTAATCAATACCGATGCACTCGTTAGCAGAGAGTGAGCTCAGCACACAGAGAACTCATAATACTGGTTAGCTGTTTGTCCCATCCAGCAGAAAACATGCAGGTTACAGGATTAATGACACAGGTAACTCACCAAATGATATGACTTTAGTGAGGATTGTGACACTATCCAATGCTGGCAAGACAGATGTGGCAGACGTTTAAGATATTATTTCAAGAACAGGATACCTTGAATATTCATCCACAGCCACTAGTACGAAGTTACCATTGTATAATGGCCCATAGAAATAAACATCAATATTTTCCCAGACATTGTCAGGTAGATTAGTCATCCGCAATGGTTTACTGTTAGTTTGCGTAGAAAGAAGGGTGCATGTCATACAGTTACGGAATTCTGATTCAACAAGTTGCTCCATGGAGGGAAACTAAACCTTTTCACTGCAGTCAGTGGACTTGGGTGAAAAGCAGTCATGTCCTTAAATGCTACTTTTTGTTTCACCAGAACACGATCTCCTTCTTGTAAGTCCGAAACAATAGCTCTCTTTTTCTGATCTGCATATTGTTTAGCCTTTTGTTTATTGGCAGAGTCCTTGTAAGTCCGAAACAATAGCTCTCCTTTTCCGATCTGCATATTGTTTAGCCTTTTGTTTATTGGCAGAGTCCTTCTGTCTAACCTGATGATCTCTAGATGAAGAAGTCAAATGGATTTCTGGAAGAGTGGATCTGATTACTTTTCTTTGAAACATTAATGTCTGAGGAGAAGTGGCTATGCTGGTTGGCTCCTTTACACTAAGCAGCAGTCTAGAGCAGGCATTCCCAACCACGGTCCTCAAGGCACACCAACAGTGCAGGTTTTAGTGATATCCAGGCTGCAGCACAGATGGTTGAATCAAAATAACTGAGCTACTAATTAAGTCACCTTTAGTGAAGCCTGGATATCACTAAAACCTGCACTGTTAGTGTGCCTTGAGGACCGTGGTTGGGAATGCCTGGTCTAGAGCAAGAAGCTAGCTGTTCACCTCTCCAAGTATACTACAGGCAAGTGACATGTACTGCTGAGGCAGTAGCCTTGCTGCCCTCTTTATAACCCTGAATGTGGGACACAGCTCTCCTGGAGCCAGGATCTGCTTTAAGACTGCATAAGCTTGGTGCAAGATGCTGTTTTGTGGCGGCTGCAGTTGGTAAGCATGCTCCTCAATCAGCCTCCCAGGATCTCTCAGCAGATTCACTCGCCTTGAAGGCGTTGCTTTGCTCCATTGGAAAGGAGTCTGGGGAGAGCAGTCCCACTACTGTGTCGCCCCACTCCCTGTCCTGACACCAGGTCTCTATTCTACGGAGCCAGAATAGTGTTTATCTCTGAGCCCCCTCCCGCTAACATAAAAGGCTCTGCTCCTGCAAGCAAAAGAGCCTTACAGAACCAGTACTCACCTGCTGCAGCTGCTTCATCATGAGAGACATTAAATTACGTGTTGCAAGGGTAACACCTAGGCAGTAGCCTAAAATCATGTCCATCTGCACCACCAAGCACAAAAAAGAAATAGGCGAGCAAAATGACTCATGATGGTCCAACAGAGGGGGAACATGTCCACCTACCACCCGGTCCAGTCCTCCTCTGTGTTTTGGTCTTTTTGTCAGCAGGTATTGCAGGCATTGTTGTAAACCTCAGCCTCCCAGTCCCAGCCAGTGTTGATACAGGACTGGAAATTCCAAACAAAAAACATACAGTGTCAAGAAAAATAGGATTTTAATACCTACCGGTAAATTCTTTTCTCTTAGTCCGTAGAGGATGCTGGTGACACTTCAAGAACCATGGGGTATAGACGGGATCCGCAGGAGACATGGGCACTTTAAGACTTTCAAATGGTGTGACCTGGCTCCTCCCTCTATGCCCCTCCTTCAGACTCCAGTTTAAGGAACTGTGCCCAGGAAGACGGACATTTCGAGGAAAGGATTTATTGTTAAACTACGGTGAGCACTTTACCAGCTCACACCTTAAGCATGCCGCAGAACGTGACATTCAACAGAACACAAGCCAACGGCATGAAGAATATGCCGCAATATGCTGACAAAAATCGTAACACAACCTGTGTGTAACCACAACCAATAACTGCAGATACAGTACGCACTGGGACGGGCGCCCAGCATCCTCTACGGACTAAGAGAAAAGGATTTACCGGTAGGTATTAAAATCCTATTTTCTCATACGTCCTAGAGGATGCTGGGGACACTTCAAGAACCATGGGGTTATACCAAAGCTCTAAAACGGGCGGGAGAGTGCGGATGACTCTGCAGTACCGAATGACCAACGTGAGGTCAACCTCGGCCAAGGTATTAAAACTGCAAAACTTAGCCCAATTGATTGCTAAATAGCTGCTCGGCAAAGATGCAATGCCGAAACTCTCCGGTCAACCGCCCCGGACGAGCCCACCTTTCTAATAAAATGGGCCTTCACCGATTTCGGTAATGGCAATCCTGCCGTGAGATGAGCATGCTGAACCGTACCATAGAACCAGCGCGCAACGGTCTGCTTGGAAGCAGGACACCCAATCTTGTTGGGTCAAATAGGACAAACAGAGCCTGTGTTACTAAACGGAGCCGTCCTGGCGACATACATTTTCAAAACTCTGACCACATGCAGAGACTTCGATTCAACGAAGGCGACCGTAGCCACCGGCACCACAAAAGGTTGGTACATGTGGAAAGAAGAAACTACCTTTGGTAGAAAATGTTGACGAGTTTCCAACTCTGCTCTATCTTCATGAAAGATCAAATAAGGTCTCTTGTGAGACCAGACCGCTAACTCAGACTCTCGCCTTGCATATGCCAAGGCCAACCTGACGACCACTTTACAAGTGAGGAATTTCACTCCGCCTTACGTAAAGGTTCAAACCAATGTGATTGAAGGAACTGCAACACCTCATTAGATTCCCTGTTGCCACTAGGGCACAAAAAGAGGTTGGATGTGCAACACTCCCTTCATGACAGTCTGAACTTCTGACAAGGAGTCCAATTGACTCTGAAAGAAAACCGATAAGGCCAATTTTAATAGTTGAAAACTCTGCCGTAGGAGTCTTCTTGGATGCACACCAAGAAACCTATTTTCTCCAAAAACCGGTAGTAATGTTTAGACATTACCCCTTTTCTAGTCCGAATAAGTGTGGGAACTACTTCCGTGGGAATACCCTTACGGACTAGGATCTGGCGTTCAACCGCCATGTCGTCAAACGTAGCCACTGTAAGTCCTAATATACGCATGTCGCAACAGGTCCTTGCGCAAAGGAAAAGGTCAGGGATCTCCAATGAGTAATTCCTGAGCTCTGGATACCAAGCTCTCCTTGGCCAGTCTGGGACCATGAGGCTCGGCCGAATTTTCTCTGTATGAACCCAGAACTTTTGGAACAAGAGAAAACGTAGGGAATACATATACCGACTGAAAACACCCACGGTGTCACCAGTGTATTCACTGTTCCTGTTTGAGGGTCCCTTGGCCTGGAACTCTGAAGCTTCTTGCTGAGACGAGATGCCATCATTCCTACTCAAGGAAATCCCAATGACATGTCATCCATTCGAAGACTACTTGAAGGAGGTCTCCCCACTCCTGGATGGAGACCGACTGCTGAGGAGGTCTGCTTCTCAGTCGTCCACTCCTGGAACGAACATCGTTGACAAAGCGCTTGTATGTTTCTCCGTCCAGCAGAAAATCCTTGTGGCTTTTGCCATTGCTGTTCTGCTTTTTGTTTGTAGAAAATCGTTGTAAACGGCCCTTAATTCTAGACCGGTTATGTGGTGACAAGTTTCCTAACTTGACCAACTTCCTTGGAAGTTTACCCCTGAGTGACCACCCCCCAGCCTCGGAGGCTTGCCTCCGTGGTCACCAGGATCCAGTCCTGGATTTCGAACCTGCGCCCCTCTAGGAGGTGAGAACTGCGCTGCCACCACAGGAGTGAGATTCCGGTCTTGGAAGACAGGATTATCCTCCGGTGTATGTGTAGGTGGGAACCGGACCACTTGTTCAACAGGTCCCTCTGGAACACCCTGGCATGGAAACGGCCAAATCGAGTGGCCTCGTAGGCTGCCACCATCTTTTCCAGCAACTGAATGTATTGATGAAATGACACTCTTGCTGGACTCGGAATTTGTTTGACCAGACCTTGGATCTCCAGAGCCTTTTCCACTGGAAGAAAACAAAAACTCTTTCTCTAATATTATTCCCAAAACAAACAACCGCGTCGTTGGGATCAACAGTGATTCTGGCAAGTTCAGGAGCTAACCCTGTTGTTGAAGAACTGACAGGGAGAGTGCAATGTTTTGCACCAACTGGTTCCTTGAACACGCCGTTATCAGAGGATCGTCCCAGTACGGGATAATAGTGATTCCGTACTAGCGACGGAGAACCATCATTAACACTATCACCCTGGTGAAAATCTTTGGAGCCGAGGACAGACCAACAGCAACGTCTGAAATTGGTAATGACACCCCTGAATTGCAAACTTCAGGCAAGCCTAATGCGAAGGAAAATGTAATTAGGCCTTCTTTGTGTCTACTGAGACCATGAAAAAAAACTCCTTTTCCCAATTGGAGATCACTGCCCTGAGAGATTCCATCTTGGATTTTAATTTCTTTGAGTAGAAAATGAGGGATTTCAGATTTAGGATTGGCCTGACCGAGCTGTCTGGCTTCGGGACCACGAAGAGGCTTGAATAAAAAACCTTCTCCCTGTTGTGCCAGGGGAAAACCAGGTCAATGACCTGATCCTGATACAACCTTTGTATTGTGTCGCATACTACCTCCCCGTCCGGAGGAGAATCGGTACTTTGAAAAATTGGTGAGGGTAAACGTCTGGAAACTCCAGTATGCACCCTTGGGACACTATTCGTAAAACCCACGGGTCCAGGTCCGTTCCAGGACTGACCAAAGAGTTTTTAGACGTGGTCCCACCGGTGTGGGCTCCCGCAAGAGAGTCCCAGCGTCATGCGGTGGATGTGACAGAACAGAGGATGATGTCTGCTCCTGTAATCTTGAAGAGGCTGCTGACCTCTTCCCTTTCCTCCTTCCTCTACCTGCAAAGAAAAGGGGGATCTGTATCTATTATGCCGAAATTACTGCATCCGACAATGATGCGTCATCACCCGTTGTGAAGGAACATATGGCAAGAAGGTAGACTTACCAGCATCATCTGACGAGATCAAACTAACGAGGCCATCACCAAACCAGGCTTTACCTTCATAGGAAAGAAAACTCCATTTCTTCTCGGAGTCAGCACCAGCATTCCATTGGTGAATCCACAACGCCCTCCTAGCCCAGACCGCCATGGAATTGGCCCCCGAACCCAAGAGTCCTATATCCCTTGTAGTCGCACGGCAGTATGCTGCAGTGTCCTAGATATGACCCAATTTAAGGAGTATCCCATCTCTCCCCAGGGTATCTATATCGGATGACAAGGTAACCAACCATTTCTGACTATTACTACTCCCCCATGCACATGCAATAGCAGGTATAATGAATGTACGTGTGGACACATAACTTGAATATAACTTGAATATAACGTAGCTTCCTTCATACGATCCTTTGTGACAGGGCCCCCTGCAGAACAGGGGGTAACACCCATTTTATCCTCTCCGCGGCGGGAAAAGAATAAACACTCGGAAATTTCTTGAGGATTTGAAACCATCTTGTCAGGGCTGACCCCGACTTTTTTCAACAGAGCGCTCAGCACCTGGGATGGAGGAACTTAACCTCAGCATTCATTATAAATTTCTATAAATATATATATATATATATATATATATATATCCAAACCAATACACACATATACATATATCCATATACACATATACACACATATATATATATATCTCATATATATATATATATATATAACGAAGATAGGTGACGGCGGCACTCAGGAATAAAGACACAACCACAGCCAGTAGTATCAGCCAACGTTTCAAAGCATGTGCTTTTTCGTCAGGGCAATAACAAACATTAAAAGAAACTCACGTTTATATGTGCTCCCCCTCACCGTCAAAGTCCGCGCCTCAGGCTCCACTTCCGCTATACAGGCGCTCACTTATGATGTAACCCAGTGCGCCCATCACCATAACAACCAAATCAACATGAATACATCCAATTCTGCACATAATCCTTTGCATAAGAAATCTACGTATCAGCTACTACATTTTAGCATGCGTCCTGTGTCTTACATAGCTACGATATTTACTGCAGTAATGCATATGACTTTATGGACAAATCTAACCAGAGAATCAAATAAAGCAATTATAACCAGTTTGTTCATTGAGCCCACGTGGACTTAGTGTGTCCAAACGGAATATCCAGCGTGACTCACACTGTAGTAAGCGTTTGGATCTATTCCCACCTCTCACCAGCGGCGGTATGTGATCAATGATCATATGTTTTAATGCAGTCGGTGAATGACCAGCCAGGGCAAAATGTCTTGCCACTGGTTGGTCACTATTTCCAGCTAGCACAGCTTCCCTTATTGCATATCGGTGTTGACCCATTCTAACTTTAAAGGCACATTCTGTTTTCCCGGTATAATATTTGCCACATGGGCAAATTAACACATACACAATGAATTTAGACATGCAAGAGAGTCTGTGTTTGATTTTAAAGATCTGACCAGTGAACGGATTTTTAATCGTATCTCCTGTTTGCATGTATCCACAAGTGACACAACCAGTGCACTTGTAGCAACCATTTTTTGGTCTCCCCAGAAATGTTGCAGGGATTTTTTTGTCAAAATTAGTTATATCATTATGTACGACATAATCACGTATGTTTTTTCCCCTTGAATAACCACACATGATCCGCTTGTTAGTTATACTGGGTAATTCTTTATCACTGGATACAATGGGCCAGTGGGAACGAATCGCTTTTCTCACCTTACTGCTCGCAACATTGTATCTATTGGGCCAAATTATTTTATTGGTAACATTCTTTTTACCTTTAGGTTTTAAAGTGCTTTCTCTGGGTATAGACATGACCTTATTTTTAAGTTCAATGAGAGTTTGTTTATTATACCCTCGAACAACAAATTTATCTATCATGAGATCTAGTTGGGCGGAGGCATCGCATTCATCTGTGCAGATGCGTCTCACCCGTAAGAACTGGGAAAAGGGCAGCCCCTTTTGAATAGTAATTGGATGGTGACTCTGTGCACTAAGCAACGTATTGCGGTCCGTTGGCTTAACAAAGAGTGAAGTTTTAATAACTCCCTGCATCAAACTAATTCTCACATCAAGAAAATCAATCGTTGATTTGTTGATTTTATAAGTAAGTTTAACGGGACTATTACTGCAATTATGATGTGACAATATACTTTCCAAAGATTCAACGTCGCCTTTCCACAATAGCAGCATGTCGTCTATAAACCGAGTATAATAGACGACATTCTGCTGAATTTCGGGGTCAATGAAAAAAATGTCTCTCTCCACTGAAATCATATATGCATTAGCGTATGCCGGGGCGACCGACGCCCCCATGGCACACCCAGATACCTGGAGATAATGTTTTCCATCAAAATAGAAATAATTTTTACTCAAAACCATCTCTAACAAAGCACAAAAGAAATCAATATTGGGCCCCTTATACCACACATTATCGGTAATCAATCTCCTAGTAGCTGCAATCCCCTCACCATGAGGGATGCAGGTGTATAACGAGCTCACATCTATACTGCATAAGATGCACTCAGGGGGAATGTTGGTTAGATTATTCAATTTAATCAGAAGATCAGTGGTGTCTTTTAAAACACACTCTGAGTTCTGGACACACGGCTGTAAATAGGTGTCAAGGTATATGGACACTGGCTGAAAAATAGACCCTCTGGCCGATATGATCGGCCGACCGGGAGGGTGCTCCAAATCTTTATGCACCTTTGGGAGCGTGTAAAGTAAGGGTTTACACGCTCCCAAAGGTGCATAAAGATTTGGAGCACCCTCCCGGTCGGCCGATCATATCGGCCAGAGGGTCTATTTTTCAGCCAGTGTCCATATACCTTGACACCTATTTACAGCCGTGTGTCCAGAACTCAGAGTGTGTTTTAAAAGACACCACTGATCTTCTGATTAAATTGAATAATCTAACCAACATTCCCCCTGAGTGCATCTTATGCAGTATAGATGTGAGCTCGTTATACACCTGCATCCCTCATGGTGAGGGGATTGCAGCTACTAGGAGATTGATTACCGATAATGTGTGGTATAAGGGGCCCAATATTGATTTCTTTTGTGCTTTGTTAGAGATGGTTTTGAGTAAAAATTATTTCTATTTTGATGGAAAACATTATCTCCAGGTATCTGGGTGTGCCATGGGGGCGTCGGTCGCCCCGGCATACGCTAATGCATATATGATTTCAGTGGAGAGAGACATTTTTTTCATTGACCCCGAAATTCAGCAGAATGTCGTCTATTATACTCGGTTTATAGACGACATGCTGCTATTGTGGAAAGGCGACGTTGAATCTTTGGAAAGTATATTGTCACATCATAATTGCAGTAATAGTCCCGTTAAACTTACTTATAAAATCAACAAATCAACGATTGATTTTCTTGATGTGAGAATTAGTTTGATGCAGGGAGTTATTAAAACTTCACTCTTTGTTAAGCCAACGGACCGCAATACGTTGCTTAGTGCACAGAGTCACCATCCAATTACTATTCAAAAGGGGCTGCCCTTTTCCCAGTTCTTACGGGTGAGACGCATCTGCACAGATGAATGCGATGCCTCCGCCCAACTAGATCTCATGATAGATAAATTTGTTGTTCGAGGGTATAATAAACAAACTCTCATTGAACTTAAAAATAAGGTCATGTCTATACCCAGAGAAAGCACTTTAAAACCTAAAGGTAAAAAGAATGTTACCAATAAAATAATTTGGCCCAATAGATACAATGTTGCGAGCAGTAAGGTGAGAAAAGCGATTCGTTCCCACTGGCCCATTGTATCCAGTGATAAAGAATTACCCAGTATAACTAACAAGCGGATCATGTGTGGTTATTCAAGGGGAAAAAACATACGTGATTATGTCGTACATAATGATATAACTAATTTTGACAAAAAAATCCCTGCAACATTTCTGGGGAGACCAAAAAATGGTTGCTACAAGTGCACTGGTTGTGTCACTTGTGGATACATGCAAACAGGAGATACGATTAAAAATCCGTTCACTGGTCAGATCTTTAAAATCAAACACAGACTCTCTTGCATGTCTAAATTCATTGTGTATGTGTTAATTTGCCCATGTGGCAAATATTATACCGGGAAAACAGAATGTGCCTTTAAAGTTAGAATGGGTCAACACCGATATGCAATAAGGGAAGCTGTGCTAGCTGGAAATAGTGACCAACCAGTGGCAAGACATTTTGCCCTGGCTGGTCATTCACCGACTGCATTAAAACATATGATCATTGATCACATACCGCCGCTGGTGAGAGGTGGGAATAGATCCAAACGCTTACTACAGTGTGAGTCACGCTGGATATTCCGTTTGGACACACTAAGTCCACGTGGGCTCAATGAACAAACTGGTTATAATTGCTTTATTTGATTCTCTGGTTAGATTTGTCCATAAAGTCATATGCATTACTGCAGTAAATATCGTAGCTATGTAAGACACAGGACGCATGCTAAAATGTAGTAGCTGATACGTAGATTTCTTATGCAAAGGATTATGTGCAGAATTGGATGTATTCATGTTGATTTGGTTGTTATGGTGATGGGCGCACTGGGTTACATCATAAGTGAGCGCCTGTATAGCGGAAGTGGAGCCTGAGGCGCGGACTTTGACGGTGAGGGGGAGCACATATAAACGTGAGTTTCTTTTAATGTTTGTTATTGCCCTGACGAAAAAGCACATGCTTTGAAACGTTGGCTGATACTACTGGCTGTGGTTGTGTCTTTATTCCTGAGTGCCGCCGTCACCTATCTTCGTTACATTAACAGTGTGAGCTGTATTTCACGGAAGGCAACAGGGACAGCATATCAAGTAACAGTGAGTGCCGGACTTGTTGCAGACTATATATATATATATATATATATAAAACTTTTTGTCAGGGACAGCAGGGTCCCTAGTTACGTTAATACGTTCTTAATGTGTATGAAACATCTGAATGCTGTATATTATTTTGTGGTTCTAATCAGGAAACATTACGGTCGACAGAAGAACAAAATTCGTGTCGATGGGGGTAATTCCAAGTTGATCGCAGCAGGAATTTTTTTTAGCAGTTGGGCAAAACCATGTGCACTGCAGGGGGGGCAGATATAACATTTGTAGAGAGAGTTAGATTTGGGTGGGTTATTAAGTTTCTGTGCAGGGTAAATACTGGCTGCTTTATTTATACACTGCAATTTAGATTGCAGATTGAACTCACCACACCCAAATCTCTCTCTCTCTCTCTGCACATGTTATATCTGCCTCCCCTGCAGTGCACATGGTTTTGCCCAACTGCTAAAAAATTTCCTGCTGCGATCAACTTGGAATTACCCCCGATATCCGGGAGTAGTAACTGGGCAAAATAACCATTTTTGTGACCCCAAGGGGTCTGGGGGAAATATATTCTATGAATATGACACCCTCCATAAATATTACTACGTCTGTGTCTGGGTCACAGCTTTATGCAACCTTACTATACATATATACATATAGGTATAGCCCATTCTTTTTTCTTTTTAGTCAGATATTGGTGCCGCCGACAGGGTCACCCACACACTTCTGTGTCCCCATATAGTTTTCTCTTGGGAAAAACATCTACCGACATGTTGACACTTTTTTTTAATGTATCATGTACCATCAGGAGTCGGCGGTGCCGACAGGGTCACTCCCACAGCCGTTTGTGGCAAAGCACTCAGCCTCAGACATGCCAACACACGTGTAGGAAACACCTACCGACATTACACTGGCTATAAGGGAAGGACCCCAGTAAATTCTGTCAGGGAACACAGAAGGAGTTTACCAGCTCACCACCCAGCACTCAATCCCTTATATATTGTGCTTTATTATTAACTTATCTAGCACCAATCAACTGTGCCCCCCCCCCCCCCTTTGTTTTTCACCCTGTTATGTACAGTAGTGTTTTGGAAGGACCAGCGTCTCTGTGGAGAGAAAATGGCGCTGATGTGAGCTGTGAGGGCTAAGCCCCGTCCCCTCAATGGCGCGCTTCAGCCCCGCTATTTCTTTAATATATTTATACTGGCAGGGGTTGGATATAGTGCCTAGGCACTCATATTAGTGTTTGGAAGTCTTTATTTGAGGATTTATATGCTGCCCAGGGCGCCCCCTCCCCCCCCCGCGCCCTGCACCCTACAGTGCCGCTGTGTGTGGGAGCATGGCGCGCAGCGCGGCCGCTGTGCGGTACCTCAAAAGCCATCACTGAAGTCTTCTGATCTTCTTCTACTCACCTGTCTTCTGACTTCTGGCTCTGCAAGGGGGGTGACGTCGGGCTCTGGGAGTGAACCCCTAGGCGTACCTAGTGTTCCAAACCCTCAGGAGCTAATGGTGTCCTGTAGCCAAGAAGCAGAGCCTTTAAACTCTCAGAAGTAGATCTGACTTCTCTCCCCTAAGTCCCACGATGCAGGGAGACTGTTGCCAGCAGTTCTCCCTGAAAATAACAAACCTAATATAAGTCTTTTCCGAGAAACTCAGTAGAGCTCCTCAGTGTGCATCCAGTCTGCCTGGGCACAGAGCTAAACTGGAGTCTGGAGGAGGGGCATAGAGGGAGGAGCCAGGTCACACCATTTGAAAGTCTTAAAGTGCCCATGTCTCCTAGGGATTCCGTCTATACCCATGGTTCTTGAAGTGTCCCCAGCATCCTCTAGGACGTATGAGAAACAGTTGACGACACCCCAGAGTTCATTAAACCAGTAATGTCATTTTGCACAAACAGACACTTTTCTGCTGTTTGCGCATGCACAGCAATCGCATCATGATTGACAGGAGGTGTGAGTCTGGGGGCAGCACCGCAGCATTGGGGGGGGGGGGGTAGTGCACCAAGAAATGCAGGTGTGTTCGGACCTGGCCAATAACATGGCCTGCATCTTTTGCGATCAGAAACATGGTGGCAGTCCCCCTGCGCAGATAGGGGTCAACCTGTATTTGAGGTTTTTGCAATGCGATTGCAATTGAATTGTGATCGCATAGTGGGGCGGTGCCACACATGCTAGGATGCCTTGTCCTGTGCTGGGTGGTGCCTAGCATATGAATTTAGATTTTGCTACAGTATTTTGGCAAAATGTGCGAACAACTCTGAATAACCCCCAAAATGTGCCATTAATGCAGTGGATTTATACAGTTAATTAAGGTCCTGTGTTCCCAGTATCAAATTTTCTGGGTTCCATTTTACCCGAAATGCCATTCCTCGGCTGAACCTGGACATTAAAAACAACAACTAATTATTGTACCCACTGTTCACTTAACCACAGGGTAGGTGAATCACCTTCAGCAGCAGCAGCAGCAGCAGTATCTAACAAACAACACCAGCTCATTCAGAGGCAGGCTACGTTGTGTATCACTGGCTTCACTAAGGCATACTGCTGATAACCTCTTAGAAAAACTAAGGGATGTCATAGCAAAATGTCTTACTCCACTTGGATTCTCCTCTGGATTTTTGATTTCTGATAACACCACAAATATTGTTAAAGCATTACAGCTGGGTGAATTCCAATGTGTCCCATGTTTTGCTCACACAATCAACTTGGTGGTACAGGTTTGTTTGTTTTTTTAAATGACAGGGGCGTGCAGGAGATGCTGTCTGTGGCATGAAAAATTTTGGGACATTTTTGGCAATTGGCAACAGTACACAGGAGATTGCAGTGCCTCCTAGAACAGCTCGATTTGCCACCAACTGAAGCAAGAGGTGGTAACAAAGTGGAATTCAATCCTTTAGATCAGGCTTTCCCAACCACGGTCCTCAAGGCACACCAACAGTGCATGTTTTAGTGATATCCAGGCTTCAGCACAGATGACTTAATTAGTAGCTCAGTTATTTTGATTTAATCATCTGTGCTGCAGCCTGGATATCACTAAAACCTGCACTGTTGGTGTGCCTCGAGGACCGTGGTTGGGAAAGCCTGCTTTAGATGCTTCAGCAGATGGAAGAACAGCAAAAAGCAATCCACTGCTACACAACATGTCATTACAGTGGGAGAGGAGGGGTAATGTACCTTACTCCAGTGCAGTGGAGAATACTTTCTGCCTTCTGCAAGGTGCTGAAACCCTTTTAAGTAGCCACCTGTGCAGTGAGTTCAGACACTAGGTTGAGTGAAGTGATTCCCCTAATTAGAATTTTTGAAAATCAGCTAAAGAAATTAACAAAATATTTTAGACATGTAGATCAAGTCCTTTATTAACTTCACCAGGATCCAAGGGTTGGCAACATTTTGAAATTGTATCACTATATTTTGGCGACTGTGCTTGATCCTAGGTTTAAGTCATATATTATGTCTTTCTTTCCAACTGACCCAGACCTTATCCACTCAACTGACAATTTTCCCCCCAAAAAACTGCTCATAAATGTTCTTTTTTTTATGAGTGAATTAGATGAAGAACATGTATTTAAACTTATCCAAAGTGATTTTATAAAAATGTTTTTTATATTTGTAAAAAAAACCTGTTAAAAAAAACCAACCCATCGGAACATTTGTTATCACAATCTGAACACCGCGACCATCGAAAAATTTCAACCATTGTGGCTTTAGTTTTAAAAGTTGAGACAGCCACCAGGTACACATGGAGAGGGGGTGGCTTGGGGAGTAGATTTTACACTTCCGCAGTAGCTGCAGACAATAGCAGCCGTCAGGGATTGACTGGCCCACAGGGGTAGTCCTGAGGGCTCACCTTCTCCTCTAGTGATCAGGTTCTAGACTGTGTATTCGAATAATACATTATGAATATATTTAATTATACTGCACAGGACTATGGAGTATTTTCTACAGTGCATTGATGTTACTATCTGGTACATAATCATCCAAGCACTAGCAATATTTACTATTTATATATTTATCAAGTGGCCCTGACTATGCACTCTCTAATTGTTAGCCAAGCCTGGGGGCTGGCCAAACCCCTAAGCATGGGCCCCTACCACTGCATCCCACTGGTTGGCCCTTCATGCCCCAGTCTGACACTGCCTGCCGCTCTGACCGATAAGCAGTGATCGGCAGCATGGCAAGCATCTGGGGAGGGTGCGGAAAGGCAGAGCGACCTTTCGGTCCCTTTGAGAGTGGCAGCAGAGGGAAGTTTCTCTTCCCTGCAGCTGTACACACTGTGCGACCAGGTCAGATAAAGCACTTGCTGGTGTGGGCGCATCTGATGCGACCATGCCAGGCAAGAGATTAAGAGATGTAAAGAGCTCCTGGTGAGGAAGTTGGCAGCTCAAGTTGTATATGGCACGACAATGTCTCATCCTTCAGTTTCTCCGGGAACTGCTGCTGCCAGGAAAACACTTAGCTTGCCCAAAAGACCCAGTGCTGATGCAGAGGAGTCAACACAACATTTTGACATATGGGACTGGATGTAATGGCTTGCAAGATGGCCAGAGCTCTGAGACTCTGGATGAACTCATACGTTTTTTTTAAGCAGCAAACGTTTACAAGGCAAAATCTGGTTGGTTGTGCCTTGTAAACATTTGCTGCTTTAAAAAATGTACACGTTCGGCCGGAATCTTGGAGCTCCGGCTATCTCGCAAGCCATTACATCTTGCCCCATGGTGGGGTCTAATTGCAAAAAAATAAGTGACACAGCTATGTACAGTAACTCCATCTACTACTGTCACCATCCAAAAATGATGGAGGGTTATTTACATGACAGCATACAAACAGGCATGTCACAGAGTGCCTTTGACTATTGGAAAGAAAAAATATCAATTTGGAGGCCCTTGTATAAACTGGCTTTGCATTACTTAAGATGTCCATCCTTCAGTGTGTACTCAGAAAGAGTTTTCAGCACAGTCAGGAACCTTGTCAGCGATTGGCGTAGGAGGCTACTTCCTCGAAATGTGGAAAAGATGATTTTCATCAAAATGAGTCTACAGATTTCCACGAGGAAGACCTTTACTGGCAATTACATCAAAGTACAGAGACATCTGTAATGGTGGATTCCAGCGGGATGAATTGATATTGTGTGAGGATGATGCACAAACTGGTGAGGATGAGGATGGTAGTGATGATGACATCTTGCCATTGCAGAACTCTTATGCCCCCAACACATTAGGTGACCCGCCACCGAGCTGCCCGATGGCCAATATGGCAGATGGGCAATCCGGTGGCGGGTGGGAGGTGACAGGGGAGTGAAGTTTCTTCACTCCCCCCGTCACCCGGCTCCATGAACTGCATGCTAATATGAACGAGATTGTCCACATTGGCCCTGCATGTATAAGCGACCTGGCACCAATGATGAATGAGCACGGGGCCATGCATCGTTCATCGTTGGTGCCTACACACTGAACGATATGAACAAGTTCTCGTTCATTAATGAACGAGAATGTTCATATCATTCACTTATATCTTTAAGTGTGTAGGGTCCATTAGCTTAGCGGCCTTAAGCCCATTGGTAGCTTGTTTTGTGGGAGCCCAAACAAACCAAGCAATTCAGACACAAAGCTGTCCGTCCCTGTCGCTGAAGTGCTTGGTTTGTTAAATTGTGCATGTTCTTTTTAATATCCAAGATAAGGGTGGTCGGAAGGACCCAAAGACAATTCAATATTGCACCATATTTAACTTTTCATTTCTGCCACTGCTGTGTTACAATGTTTCTTACAGTAGATGTGCTATAAACTGCTGTGTGTTTGTGTCACTGCTCTGTCGTTTAGTAACAATCCAGCTCGCTGCAGCCTGGATGAAACAAGAGCTGTGATGTGGTCAAAGTTGACTGGAAATTAATGTTATTAAGGTTAAAAATACTGTAGGAACAAAAAAAAGGCCCAAATTATGGGATTTTAGCAAATTTTTTGCACATCTCTAGTATCCTGTGAGGTCTTGTATCACCAGATGCAAAACATTTTCTTTTTATTAGAATACAGAAGTAGGAAAGCAAACTAATAGAATGAGAAAATCGGAAAGGGTGGGGGTGCATTCTATCTCAGAATCCAAAATATGCAAAGTGTAATAACCTGTCAATTGAAGATCAGTGCAAGAGAGCTAGGAGTAAATGTACTAAGCATCTTGTTTGGTTTGACATTAAACATGATGGGCATCCCTGGGATAAGTTGTTCGCGATGAAACTCTCAAATTTACTATGAATGGTGTTTCATTGAAATGTGTTTTCCAATGGTCTGTTCAATCGTGTTTAGTCGTGTACGAGTTCAGTCATATTTGGCTGAATTCAATAGACCTGTGTGTGTACAGAAGGCTGCATAGATCAGTGTGATCAGTGTAGTGCTTGTGTGTTAAAGTGTAATGAATTTGTTTAAAAATTTAAATTTTTGTTCTCCCCCAAACGTAGAACCAGCACCAGACTCTATGACCTGGTTCTGGTTCTGGAAGTACGTGGAAAAATTGCATAGGGATCCCCCATTATCCATGAACCAGCACCGGGCTCAATCAGCAATGGGTTAATTCCATATAGAAGTACATACAGAAGTGTACATTGGGCAGTGAGAATTTATCTTTGAGTTGCTGAAAGATATATATTGTGCCACCCAGGCCAAAGACATCCTGGATAGCAAGGATACCCAGATACTGTCGGCTTTCCAAATAGCTTAGTAAGAGCTGGGTTAAAGTCGGGGTTCCCCCAGAGAGGTGAGTATCTAGCACAATTCTATTTACGTTTTAGGGATCACAAAGAAAAATATGGAACTGTTGCAGGATTAATGATGCTGAAAGGTGGAGCATAGCTGCAGGGGAGTAAGAATAAAAAATGGTCTCTTCTAAGCGGCTATCAGTGAAGTGGTCAGTGCGTAGAAGCCAGTCAGAGATAATGTGAAAGTAGGACGCCCTTGAGAAAGCCTGAATATCAGGTAGTCCCAGCCGTCCATGTTGCTTAGCCTAAATAAGTCTATTTATGGCAATAAATATTTTTTATGTTGCCAAATAAAACAAATGAAATCACTCATGTAGTGAGTTGAATCAGATTTGCTGATGATAAAGTGTACAATATTCAAAAAATATGCTGGTAGGTTAATTGGCTCCCAACAAAAAAAAAATTAACCCTAGCGTGAATGTGTGTGTCTGCGTGTACATGTGATAGGGAATATAGATTGTAAGCTCCACTGGGGCAGGAACTGATGTGAATGGGAAAATATTATCTGTACAGCGCTGCGGAATATGTGTGCACTATATAAATAACTGGTAATGATAATAATGATAATGATAATAGGTCAACTTGGAGAAGCAGAGCCTTTTGACAACAGCAATTCTTCTCAGAAGGGAAAGAGATACGTTCATCTAATGTTCCAGTTGGGATATCATTTTATTTTTGAAAAGGCCAGAAAAGTTGGAAGGAATATAAATGCCAAAGTACTTAATATGATTAGGATTCAGATGTAATCTAGAGATGAGCGCCTGAAATTTTTCGGGTTTTGTGTTTTGGTTTTGGGTTCGGTTCCGCGGCCGTGTTTTGGGTTCGACCGCGTTTTGGCAAAACCTCACCGAATTTTTTTTGTCGGATTCGGGTGTGTTTTGGATTCGGGTGTTTTTTTCAAAAAACACTAAAAAACAGCTTAAATCATAGAATTTGGGGGTCATTTTGATCCCAAAGTATTATTAACCTCAAAAACCATAATTTACACTCATTTTCAGTCTATTCTGAATACCTCACACCTCACAATATTATTTTTAGTCCTAAAATTTGCACCGAGGTCGCTGTGTGAGTAAGATAAGCGACCCTAGTGGCCGACACAAACACCGGGCCCATCTAGGAGTGGCACTGCAGTGTCACGCAGGATGTCCCTTCCAAAAAACCCTCCCCAAACAGCACATGACGCAAAGAAAAAAAGAGGCGCAATGAGGTAGCTGTGTGAGTAAGATTAGCGACCCTAGTGGCCGACACAAACACCGGGCCCATCTAGGAGTGGCACTGCAGTGTCACGCAGGATGGCCCTTCCAAAAAACCCTCCCCAAACAGCACATGACGCAAAGAAAAAAAGAGGCGCAATGAGGTAGCTGTGTGAGTAAGATTAGCGACCCTAGTGGCCGACACAAACACCGGGCCCATCTAGGAGTGGCACTGCAGTGTCACGCAGGATGGCCCTTCCAAAAAACCCTCCCCAAACAGCACATGACGCAAAGAAAAAAAGAGGCGCAATGAGGTAGCTGTGTGAGTAAGATTAGCGACCCTAGTGGCCGACACAAACACCGGGCCCATCTAGGAGTGGCACTGCAGTGTCACGCAGGATGTCCCTTCCAAAAAACCCTCCCCAAACAGCACATGACGCAAAGAATAAAAGAGGCGCAATGAGGTAGCTGTGTGAGTAAGATTAGCGACCCTAGTGGCCGACACAAACACCGGGCCCATCTAGGAGTGGCACTGCAGTGTCACGCAGGATGTCCCTTCCAAAAAACCCTCCCCAAACAGCACATGACGCAAAGAAAAAAAGAGGCGCAATGAGGTAGCTGTGTGAGTAAGATTAGCGACCCTAGTGGCCGACACAAACACCGGGCCCATCTAGGAGTGGCACTGCAGTGTCACGCAGGATGTCCCTTCCAAAAAACCCTCCCCAAACAGCACATGACGCAAAGAAAAAAAGAGGCGCAATGAGGTAGCTGACTGTGTGAGTAAGATTAGCGACCCTAGTGGCCGACACAAACACCGTGCCCATCTAGGAGTGGCACTGCAGTGTCACGCAGGATGTCCCTTCCAAAAAAACCCTCCCCAATCAGCACATGATGCAAAGAAAAAGAAAAGAAAAAAGAGGTGCAAGATGGAATTGTCCTTGGGCCCTCCCACCCACCCTTATGTTGTATAAACAAAACAGGACATGCACACTTTAACCAACCCATCATTTCAGTGACAGGGTCTGCCACACGACTGTGACTGATATGACGGGTTGGTTTGGACCCCCCCCAAAAAAGAAGCAATTAATCTCTCCTTGCACAAACTGGCTCTACAGAGGCAAGATGTCCACCTCATCTTCACCCTCCGATATATCACCGTGTACATCCCCCTCCTCACAGATTATCAATTCGTCCCCACTGGAATCCACCATCTCAGCTCCCTGTGTACTTTGTGGAGGCAATTGCTGCTGGTCAATGTCTCCGCGGAGGAATTGATTATAATTCATTTTAATGAACATCATCTTCTCCACATTTTCTGGATGTAACCTCGTACGCCGATTGCTGACAAGGTGAGCGGCGGCACTAAACACTCTTTCGGAGTACACACTTGTGGGAGGGCAACTTAGGTAGAATAAAGCCAGTTTGTGCAAGGGCCTCCAAATTGCCTCTTTTTCCTGCCAGTATAAGTACGGACTGTGTGATGTGCCTACTTGGATGCGGTCACTCATATAATCCTCCACCATTCTATCAATGTTGAGAGAATCATATGCAGTGACAGTAGACGACATGTCCGTAATCGTTGTCAGGTCCTTCAGTCCGGACCAGATGTCAGCATCAGCAGTCGCTCCAGACTGCCCTGCATCACCGCCAGCGGGTGGGCTCGGAATTCTGAGCCTTTTCCTCGCACCCCCAGTTGCGGGAGAATGTGAAGGAGGAGATGTTGACAGGTCGCGTTCCGCTTGACTTGACAATTTTGTCACCAGCAGGTCTTTCAACCCCAGCAGACCTGTGTCTGCCGGAAAGAGAGATCCAAGGTAGGCTTTAAATCTAGGATCGAGCACGGTGGCCAAAATGTAGTGCTCTGATTTCAACAGATTGACCACCCGTGAATCCTTGTTAAGCGAATTAAGGGCTGCATCCACAAGTCCCACATGCCTAGCGGAATCGCTCCCTTTTAGCTCCTTCTTCAATGCCTCCAGCTTCTTCTGCAAAAGCCTGATGAGGGGAATGACCTGACTCAGGCTGGCAGTGTCTGAACTGACTTCACGTGTGGCAAGTTCAAAGGGCATCAGAACCTTGCACAACGTTGAAATCATTCTCCACTGCACTTGAGACAGGTGCATTCCATCTCCTATATCGTGCTCAATTGTATAGGCTTGAATGGCCTTTTGCTGCTCCTCCAACCTCTGAAGCATATAGAGGGTTGAATTCCACCTCGTTACCACTTCTTGCTTCAGATGATGGCAGGGCAGGTTCAGTAGTTTTTGGTGGTGCTCCAGTCTTCTGTACGTGGTGCCTGTACGCCGAAAGTGTCCCGCAATTTTTCTGGCCACCGACAGCATCTCTTGCACGCCCCTGTCGTTTTTTAAAAAATTCTGCACCACCAAATTCAAGGTATGTGCAAAACATGGGACGTGCTGGAATTTGCCCATATTTAATGCACACACAATATTGCTGGCGTTGTCCGATGCCACAAATCCACAGGAGAGTCCAATTGGGGTAAGCCATTCCGCGATGATCTTCCTCAGTTGCCGTAAGAGGTTTTCAGCTGTGTGCGTATTCTGGAAAGCGGTGATACAAAGCGTAGCCTGCCTAGGAAAGAGTTGGCGTTTGCGAGATGCTGCTACTGGTGCCGCCGCTGCTGTTCTTGCGGCGGGAGTCCATACATCTACCCAGTGGGCTGTCACAGTCATATAGTCCTGACCCTGCCCTGCTCCACTTGTCCACATGTCCGTGGTTAAGTGGACATTGGGTACAACTGCATTTTTTAGGACACTGGTGAGTCTTTTTCTGACGTCCGTGTACATTCTCGGTATCGCCTGCCTAGAGAAGTGGAACCTAGATGGTATTTGGTAACGGGGGCACACTGCCTCAATAAATTGTCTAGTTCCCTGTGAACTAACGGCGGATACCGGACGCACGTCTAACACCAACATAGTTGTCAAGGACTCAGTTATCCGCTTTGCAGTAGGATGACTGCTGTGATATTTCATCTTCCTCGCAAAGGACTGTTGAACAGTCAATTGCTTACTGGAAGTAGTACAAGTGGGCTTACGACTTCCCCTCTGGGATGACCATCGACTCCCAGCGGCAACAACAGCAGCGCCAGCAGCAGTAGGCGTTACACGCAAGGATGCATCGGAGGAATCCCAGGCAGGAGAGGACTCGTCAGAATTGCCAGTGACATGGCCTGCAGGACTATTGGCATTCCTGGGGAAGGAGGAAATTGACACTGAGGGAGTTGGTGGGGTGGTTTGCGTGAGCTTGGTTACAAGAGGAAGGGATTTACTGGTCAGTGGACTGCTTCCGCTGTCACCCAAAGTTTTTGAACTTGTCACTGACTTATTATGAATGCGCTGCAGGTGACGTATAAGGGAGGATGTTCCGAGGTGGTTAACGTCCTTACCCCTACTTATTACAGCTTGACAAAGGGAACACACGGCTTGACACCTGTTGTCCGCATTTCTGGTGAAATACCTCCACACCGAAGAGCTGATTTTTTTGGTATTTTCACCTGGCATGTCAACGGCCATATTCCTCCCACGGACAACAGGTGTCTCCCCGGGTGCCTGACTTAAACAAACCACCTCACCATCAGAATCCTCCTGGTCAATTTCCTCCCCAGCGCCAGCAACACCCATATCCTCCTCATCCTGGTGTACTTCAACACTGACATCTTCAATCTGACTATCAGGAACTGGACTGCGGGTGCTCCTTCCAGCACTTGCAGGGGGCGTGCAAATGGTGGAAGGCGCATGCTCTTCACGTCCAGTGTTGGGAAGGTCAGGCATCGCAACCGACACAATTGGACTCTCCTTGTGGATTTGGGATTTCAAAGAACGCACAGTTCTTTGCGGTGCTTTTGCCAGCTTGAGTCTTTTCAGTTTTCTAGCGAGAGGCTGAGTGCTTCCATCCTCATGTGAAGCTGAACCACTAGCCATGAACATAGGCCAGGGCCTCAGCCGTTCCTTGCCACTCCGTGTGGTAAATGGCATATTGGCAAGTTTACGCTTCTCCTCCGACAATTTTATTTTAGGTTTTGGAGTCCTTTTTTTACTGATATTTGGTGTTTTGGTTTTGACATGCTCTGTACTATGCCATTGGGCATCGGCCTTGGCAGACGACGTTGCTGGCATTTCATCGTCTCGGCCATGACTAGTGGCAGCAGCTTCAGCACGAGGTGGAAGTGGATCTTGATCTTTCCCTAATTTTGGAACCTCAACATTTTTGTTCTCCATATTTTAATAGGCACAACTAAAAGGCACCTCAGGTAAACAATGGAGATGGATGGATTGGATACTAGTATACAATTATGGACGGGCTGCCGAGTGCCGACACAGAGGTAGCCACAGCCGTGAACTACCGCACTGTACTGTGTCTGCTGCTAATATATAGACTGGTTGATAAAGAGATAGTATACTCGTAACTAGTATGTATGTATAAAGAAAGAAAAAAAAACCACGGTTAGGTGGTATATACAATTATGGACGGGCTGCCGAGTGCCGACACAGAGGTAGCCACAGCCGTGAACTACCGCACTGTACTGTGTCTGCTGCTAATATATAGACTGGTTGATAAAGAGATAGTATACTCGTAACTAGTATGTATGTATAAAGAAAGAAAAAAAAACCACGGTTAGGTGGTATATACAATTATGGACGGGCTGCCGAGTGCCGACACAGAGGTAGCCACAGCCGTGAACTACCGCACTGTACTGTGTCTGCTGCTAATATATAGACTGGTTGATAAAGAGATAGTATACTCGTAACTAGTATGTATGCATAAAGAAAGAAAAAAAAACCACGGTTAGGTGGTATATACAATTATGGACGGGCTGCCGAGTGCCGACACAGAGGTAGCCACAGCCGTGAACTACCGCACTGTACTGTGTCTGCTGCTAATATATAGACTGGTTGATAAAGAGATAGTATACTCGTAACTAGTATGTATGTATAAAGAAAGAAAAAAAAACCACGGTTAGGTGGTATATACAATTATGGACGGGCTGCCGAGTGCCGACACAGAGGTAGCCACAGCCGTGAACTACCGCACTGTACTGTGTCTGCTGCTAATATATAGACTGGTTGATAAAGAGATAGTATACTCGTAACTAGTATGTATGTATAAAGAAAGAAAAAAAAACCACGGTTAGGTGGTATATACAATTATGGACGGGCTGCCGAGTGCCGACACAGAGGTAGCCACAGCCGTGAACTACCGCACTGTACTGTGTCTGCTGCTAATATATTGACTGGTTGATAAAGAGATAGTATACTCGTAACTAGTATGTATGTATAAAGAAAGAAAAAAAAACCACGGTTAGGTGGTATATACAATTATGGACGGGCTGCCGAGTGCCGACACAGAGGTAGCCACAGCCGTGAACTACCGCACTGTACTGTGTCTGCTGCTAATATATAGACTGGTTGATAAAGAGATAGTATACTCGTAACTAGTATGTATGTATAAAGAAAGAAAAAAAAACCACGGTTAGGTGGTATATACAATTATGGACGGGCTGCCGAGTGCCGACACAGAGGTAGCCACAGCCGTGAACTACCGCACTGTACTGTGTCTGCTGCTAATATATAGACTGGTTGATAAAGAGATAGTATACTCGTAACTAGTATGTATGTATAAAGAAAGAAAAAAAAACCACGGTTAGGTGGTATATACAATTATGGACGGGCTGCCGAGTGCCGACACAGAGGTAGCCACAGCCGTGAACTACCGCACTGTACTGTGTCTGCTGCTAATATATAGACTGGTTGATAAAGAGATAGTATACTCGTAACTAGTATGTATGTATAAAGAAAGAAAAAAAAACCACGGTTAGGTGGTATATACAATTATGGACGGGCTGCCGAGTGCCGACACAGAGGTAGCCACAGCCGTGAACTACCGCACTGTGCTGTGTCTGCTGCTAATATAGACTGGTTGATAAAGAGATAGTATACTACTAATATTATATACTGGTGGTCAGGTCACTGGTCACTAGTCACACTGGCAGTGGCACTCCTGCAGCAAAAGTGTGCACTGTTTAATTTTAATATAATATTATGTACTCCTGGCTCCTGCTATAACCTATAACTGGCACTGCAGTAGTGCTCCCCAGTCTCCCCCACAATTATAAGCTGTGTGAGCTGAGCAGTCAGACAGATATATAATATATATATAGATGATGCAGCACACTGGCCTGAGCCTGAGCAGTGCACACAGATATGGTATGTGACTGACTGAGTCACTGTGTGTATCGCTTTTTTCAGGCAGAGAACGGATATATTAAATAAACTGCACTGTGTGTCTGGTGGTCACTCACTATATAATATATTATGTACTCCTGGCTCCTGCTATAACCTATAACTGGCACTGCAGTAGTGCTCCCCAGTCTCCCCCACAATTATAAGCTGTGTGAGCTGAGCAGTCAGACAGATATATATAATATTATATATAGATAATAGATGATGCAGCACACTGGCCTGAGCCTGAGCAGTGCACACAGATATGGTATGTATGTGACTGAGTCACTGTGTGCTGTGTATCGCTTTTTTCAGGCAGAGAACGGATTATAAATAAAAGTGGTGGTCACTGGTCACTATCAGCAAAACTCTGCACTGTACACTACTGAGTACTCCTAATGCTCCCCAAAATTAGTAAATCAAGTGTCTCTCTAATCTATTCTAATTCTAAACGGAGAGGACGCCAGCCACGTCCTCTCCCTATCAATCTCAATGCACGTGTGAAAATGGCGGCGACGCGGGCTCCTTATATAGAATCCGAGTCTCGCGATAGAATCCGAGCCTCGCGAGAATCCGACAGCGTCATGATGACGTTCGGGCGCGCTCGGGTTAACCGAGCAAGGCGGGAAGATCCGAGTCGCTCGGACCCGTGAAAAAAAACATGAAGTTCTGGCGGGTTCGGATTCAGAGAAACCGAACCCGCTCATCTAATCCATGCATCTCTTCGTAGGGTTAGATAGGGGAGAAGTTCTTATTTATTTATGTTTACTTTGTATCCTGCAAAGGAACTAAATAATGAAATTACAGTATCTCCATAATGCTGACACAAATGAAAGCCTGTTATCAGCAAATAACTATAACTTAAGGTATGTACACACGGCGAGATCCTTGCTATGTTCGATTTTGATTATGCAATTTCCCTTGAACTACCCCAGGGCCGATAGCACAGTTAGTACATATTTTTACTATCTGTGCTTGAGATTTTGTCTATGTACGATTTTCAGTAAGTGCCAATTTTGACTATACTTTGTACTAGATAGTACACTAGATAGTCAAGATTGACTTGCCTGCACAGTCTATCTAGACTTATGGCACCAACCCCACGAGAGCGTGCATCAGGATTGAATCTGTATCGCAAGCTGCCTAATACCAAGAGATATGCACTAACTTTTCATAAGATTTTGACTATATAGTCAAAATGTTACAGATTTATCTCACCGTGTGTACACACCATTAGTTTCATATAAGTCAATAAAAATGTCTTAAAAGAAAAGAAAAGATTGAAGAGGTATGGTTAAAGGTTCCAGGGACAGGGTGAACAGTAAAGTAAAAAGAGGACAACCACCCTGATAAGTGCCACGTAGTATACAAAAGGAAGATGAGATAACACCATTGGCGACTATCTGGAAGGAAGGACTAGAGTAAAGGATTTGGAGCAATGCAATAAATGGGGGTAGGGGGAGGGGTCAGTGGAGCCAAATCATAATAATGTCTCAAAGATATGGTCACAGACTACGAGATCAAAAGCCTGTTCAGCATCTAATGACAATAGAAGTGCAGCGCTTCAGCTATTTGAGCATTCCATTGTTTGCACAACAGCTACAGTAGGACTTTGTGGATATTGGCCATCAAGTTCCTACCACAAATAAACCCATGTGGATGCATGTGGAAGAGGTAGGGCAGGAGGAGTTTAACACATTCTGCTAGGATCTTGATAAGTAGTTTGTAATCCACATTAAGAAGGGCAATGGTTCTATATTAGACAAAGCTCTATTGGGTTTCAGGAGTATCTTAATATATGTGTTATTAAAATGAGGAGGTAGGGAATTGGTGACTAGTTTGATTATTCAAAAATTGTGTCAAAGGTTCCACTATGTAGAGTTGTAGAATTTAAAAAAATATATACACTAAGACCATCAGGGCCTGGAGATTTATAGGTTGGAGGATTTTAATAGCTTTGGCAACGTCCACTGAGGCAATTGAATGGGTAAAGAAGGAGATCTGCTGTTTAGTAAGGTGGGGATAAGAAGTATGCAGCCAAGAATCTCAGTGGCGTCACTAGGTGTGCACGGTATGTGCGCTGCAAGGTAGAGGGCGCTGTTGGCAGCATTTGTCAATTATCTATTTTAATTACTTTCACTTGCAGCTTCCCCCCTTTTTGAAGCTCAGCAACTCCTGACCACTGCTGTCTCCTACTCCCACCCCTTCCGTCACTAATTCCTATACAACAATAAGATTCTTTCACTCCAAACAGTGCAACAAAAGAGGCTGTAACATTAGAAACTGCTTTTTTAAATTAAATTTTTATTTTATTTATACATTTAATTATTTACTTCTATTTCATTATTTATTTCATTCTTTTACCATTTCCCTACTCTTCCCTACATTTCCCTACTCTTCCCTTGGCTCTACTCAATGTTTTCATTCCAGGGTCGACACTAGGATTTTCTACACCCAGGGCAAGGCAGTATTTTGGCACCAAACACCCCCCCCCCCCCCCCACCACACATTAAATAAATATTAATAAAGAAAGAAAGAAAGAAAGAAAGAAAGAAAGAAAGAAAAAAATAAAAGTCAGACTAAAATAATAAGATTATCATTAATTACGAAGAAAGGGGATACTCCTACCCCCCCACAGCGTGTTCCACTACATGCACTCCTGTTTGTCCCCATACAATGCACTATATCACTGCACTACATCATAACACTTCATCACTACACTACTTTCCCCTATCCACTGCACTACATCACTATACTACATACCCTACACGCTGAACTACATCACTACACTACATGCACTACATACCCTATATACTACACAACATCACTACACTACATCCCCTTATATGCTACACCACATCAGTGCACTACATGCTCCTATATACTGCAATATGTTACTACACTACATACCCTATATGGTACACTACATCACTACACTACATCCCCCTATAAGCTACACCAAATCTCCCATCTGGGAGGCAAAGTAAAGGTTGCTAACTGGGAGCACAGTGCCGATAATAAAGTCTGTCTTTAAACTCACCACAAAGCTGCTGTAGTGATACTCTGTGAGAGTTGGAGGTTGTCCAGGTTCTTAGTTTCCACTGTCAAATGAGCCTTTGATTTCTGTAACATTGGTGACTGCACCTGTTAGCAAGCAAAAGCCTGCATCCTCTCAAAGTGTGTAGCCGGCAGCTTGTTATCAGTTGGTGCAGGGCAGGCAGCCAGGATCATAGCTTGCTGAAAACACAGCACCAACAGCTCGCTTCTATAGCTTGCACGGTGCACGGCATGCTAGACACAGCACTGCATGGCAAAGAAGAGAGTTTAAGACAGTAGCCGGCATAGGAGACATCCCAGGTACTGGAGCTCACCCTCACAGTGTTAGAGCCAGCTGCGGAGACAGGTGGGTCAGGACACTGCCCTGGGAGCCGTCTGCTGTCTCACTGGAGCAGCACAGCACTGCCGGTAACAAAAACAAAACCCTGCTTCTCTGTAACTCCTCGGCGCCTCCTCTAATCCTGCACCAGGAGCGCATGCCACCTAAAACATATATGTTACATTGTATCTCACATATTCAATACATACACCAGCGCTCACGTAACAAAACAAAATCTTTTAACCTAATCATTGAGCTGCTCACAAACATTTTAACTAGCGCAGCACACTGTTCACCTTTAGGCAATGAGGATGCCTGGCGGTCACAAGAGGTTGTGGGCTGTACAGCGGAGACGTGCAGCATCCCAGCATTATTAATTAATAGGCTGGGCTCTGGATTGGCCCTTCCCTCCTTTATGTAGCAGTCAGCACTGTCAGCCTCCGGCGGTTATAGCTCCTCCCTGCCAGTGTGAACCCTGTTCTGAGCTCCTGTTCCAGAAGGGTACTTCCTGTTGGGATTTATAAAGAGTATAAGGTCTAGCGTGAACTCTTATTGTGGTAAGGGTGAAGTTCAAATATAGAAAGTTCTCACGTCTCCTAACACGATAGGTGAAGATCTTCAACGCGGAGTTTATACAGTTCCAAAGTAGCCAAACAATTCTTTCAAGGTTTCATAACTGTGAATCTCTCTTCCCTCCACCCCTCATTGATAGATGGTGTCTCAGATATGAAAAAGAGGAACAGGAGGGATCCAATAGTGTAATATTCTATAGTAAGAGTAGAAGGAAACAAATTTAACAACGTACCTTAGGAAAAGGTGTACATTTCACATCAAATCTCGTTTGTGGTCTTATGTTTCTGTCTCCCAGGACGATAAAAGGAAATCTTCAAAGTGAAGTATATGCAAATATCGAAGTAGCCCAACAATTTCTTAAATTTCAAACTGTAGGTTTCTCCTTCCTCTATCCGACTCTCATACAGGAATTATATTTCATATATGAAAAAAAGGGGAACGGGGAGGGGTCCAAATAGTGTAATACAGTTTTATTTAAGCAAAAGAAAGAACACAACAATCTGGCAGCGTACCTCAGACAGCGGTGTATATTACACACCAAATCTCATTTGTGGTATATAGGTTTCTCTGGTACCTTCCGGGAACAGGAATCCACCATCAGAGTCCAAGGCTGGGTAGTTTGTCAGGTAAGTGTTCCTCACCAAGGCGTTTCGGCTACTTGGAGCCTTTATCAAGGTGTACTGGGCTGTTGCATATGAAGATGTATAAATACTACTTGCTGTGACTCCATTGGTGGCTCTGCACCAGGTGGTAACCATCACAATAACAAACATATTTATTTAAAAACATAGTATTTTTCGTGTGCAAACATTCTAATATAGATATATATAAAAAAGTGCTGCCAGAAACACCATATGCGGTTCACGTGCGTCTCAAGACTAAACCCCGGATATCATCCACTGAATGTAATCCCTAAAAGAAGTGACGCGCGGCCTAACAGAGGAGTTCCGATTCCAGCACGCTCTCCACGGCACACAGAGCTTCCGGGTTCCCACACGTGATGTAATGACGCGGACGTGGCGTCTGACGGAATTACCGTGACTTCATTGACGTGCTACCAAGTGTGGAAGCGGGCGCATGCGCAGAGGAGCCCGTTTGTGACTTCCTGACACCTGAGTATGAACTTAAAAGCGGACGCAAGCGCAGTAGAGCCCGCCGTACCACCGGAAGTGGGGCGGAAGTACCTGCTGCCAGTACATTGTAAATAATCAATTCACCTACACTCACTAAACTACTCGTTTTTGAAATATGTGATAAGGATCAGCTTTGTTTAGAGACATTTGTATTACTGATATACAAATTATTTAAATGTGAAAAACACTAAGATTTCTGTTCTCCCTAAACATCACTGTGGGAGGAAGTGATGTCACAAATAGTCTTCTAATTGACAGAGGTATAAATACGAGCCCTGTCCCAGTACCACACTACCCTTGATGAAGTCCTGAAGGACGAAACGCGTTGGGCATTCCATGATCTTTCCCAGACCAACCTCCTGAACCTAAGATAAGCACTTTTTACACATTTACTACAAACCGATGTGTACATTGTACTTTTAGATTTTTTAGATTTTTTTCTTCTCTTTTAACCATATTTTTGTTCACATTTGAATTCTTATGCTTAAGCATGTTTTCTTAAACTAAAGTATATCAGTGTTTTTTAATCGTGTAAAATAAATATGCTTTTACTTTCTATATAAAAAATCTTTTTACGTTCCTTTACTATAGACACCATTGGTCGCTTGTGCCCATATCCCTGGTTTCTATAGATATATATAATCTAACATTGTTAAAAACGAGTATTCATTTATTATTAAAACTCTCATAATAAAATATTAGTAAAACTACTTCCGATGTGATCCCGGAAGTGTATGTACAGGGCCGAGTGTGTCGAGTTATAGTGCCCCTGGCATATTGGTCCCTCATTTTAGTTCTGCTTAACAATATACTGGACATAGGGAATGACAAGTTTCTGCCGGAAATGTATCTAGTGCACTTCCTGTTATGCGTTCCACACTTCATTTGGAGCGCATATGATAAAAACACACTTTGCTAGGATGGCTGTCTGTTACATACATACATTTTGCCTAATCAAACAAACATTTAGTTGTAATCATAGTATTATTATTATCGGAGGAATGGTGTGCGTTCCATACCTCCGGACACTTCCGGTTATGCGTTCCACCGGTAAATTAGGTACATATTCTAATCAGATGGCTGGCTGTTATTTGAAGTGTGGTCATAAAACAAAACAAAACCAACATTTTCCATACTATACATTAAAAACTAATAATGGAGAAATCTTTTTTATGGAAGTACATTATTTTATGTGTTCTATGGTATTTGGAACCCACAATATACGGGCTGTTCTACCTGTTAGGTGTAAATGCAAATAGGTAAAAACTATATTAAAAAAATTATATATATATATATATATATATATATATATATATATTTAATTTTTAAATAAAAATTAAATAAATAAAAATAATTGAAATTTTTTTTTTCTTTTTAAAGTTATAAAAATAGCTATAAAAGTATATACCTCTAATAGCTATAAAAACCACTTTATTTCAAAATCTGTGTTTATTCCATGGGGATGGAGGGTTTTTAGATCATATATCATCTTCATTTCTGTTACTGCCAAGTTATTGTCTATGGACTTCTTCCTCCAATGTCTTCGCACCATTTTAATTCCTAATACGTTTTTGATGCCCGTAATTGAGCTATTATGCTTATCCTTAAAATGCAGGGATAGGGAGTGTTTATCATACCCCTTTTTGATATTTAGCAAATGTTCTGCCCACCGTTCTTTCAGAGGTCTCAAGGTGCGTCCGATGTATTGTAGATTACACTTACATTCTATAATATAGATATAGTTACTGCTGTTACATGTAATGAACTGGTCTATTTCGTATGCTTGTTTTTTTAGTCATTGACTGATATTTAAGTGTTTTACTCGTTTGCCCTTGGTGGTTCCTACACATTAAGCAAAGGCCGCATCTGTGAAATCCTTTTGTTTTAATTCATTTTTCTCTTTTCGGTGGTACAGTGCTTTTCACTAACTTGTTTTTGACATTATATGCTTTCTTATATATGATTTTAGGTTTCTTCTGAATTACTGGACCTATTATTGGATCTTTCGTTAATAGATACCAGTGTTTGGATATTATTTTTTTTACCTATTTGTATTGGCCATTGAATGTCGTGACGAAAGGAAATACAATCTCCTTATCGTTTCTTTGTGTTTCTCCTGTATTCCGTGGTGTATTCAATAGTGCTTCCAGTAATATTTCTTTCTATATTAGTAATTTCTTCTAGTGGTTTTAGTAGTTCATCTTCTGTATATCCTTTTGCTAGAAATTTCTTCGTCAAGTTTGTTGCTTGTTCCTTGAATACATCTATTTCGGTGCAATTTCTTCTTATCTTTCTCATTTGCCCCTTGGGAATATTCTTTAACCATGTTGGATGGTGATTGCTGTTTTTCAAGATGTATGAGTTACTGTCAGTTGGTTTTTATATAATTTTTTGTTTGCAAGCAGTTGTTCTTAATATAAATGGTGAGGTCCAGGAACGTGACTTCCTCCTTACTGATGTTATATGTTAAGTTAATATTTAATTTGTTCCTATTTAAATCTGTGCAAAATGTTCTAAATCAACAGTGTTGCCCTCCCATATAAAAATTCTATCAACAATGAACCAATGCCAAAGTTTGATGTTATCTTTAAATTTGTTATTATTCCAAATGGTGAATTCCTCCCAATGTCCTATGAACAAATTAGCATATGCAGGGGCAACACGTGTTCCCATTGCTGTCCCTCTATTCTGTTCATAGAATACATTGTTGTGCCAGAAAAAAATATTTTTTAATATAAATTCAATGCTTTCCAGAATAAGTTTTATCTTGACAGGATCCATATCTGACTTTTCTAAAAAGAATTTAGTAGTAATAATAATAATAATAATAATAATAATAATTTTATTTATATAGCGCTCTTTCTCCAAACAGGGCTCAAGGCACGTTACATCAAAACAAGCATAATACAGAAGATTAATACAGCAATACACAGGCATAAAAATGAAAAATTAAAATGCATAGAGTAATCATAATGCAGGGTTGGTGTAGGCATTTTGGGTAATAACTTCCATGGGCTGTGTATTCCACCCTCACAGGGTACCAGGTGCGGCAGCCATCTTCGGCGCACAGCGTAGGATTACCCTGGGTGGAATAGTCCATCCCTAGAAGAGGTGACACAAAATGGGGGTGATTGCAGCATCCTAACATTCAGCATAGGTTACAAACAAAACTATCAGGTCCATGTATTTTCAGCCCATCCACAAGCGTACCAGATGAGGCAGCCATATTGGGCGCACTAGAGAGGTTACACTGGGAGGTAAGCCATACATGGGCCTAATGCATACAAGGGAGAACGGGCACTTGTGTAGTCGTATGATATAACCTGTATGAGGCACATCCTGCCCGCAGAGGAACCATCAGAGGTCCCCATTTGGGGTGCACTGTGTTAGATGCTGCTGGCAGGGTGTGCAATCAGTGGAGGCACACCTCACAGGAATACCACACGGTGGGGTGGAAGTATGCAGTAAAAGTGTTTTTGTTTTGTTTTTTTAGAAGAAAGCACATGGTGAGATCACGTTTGCAGGTAAACCCCGAAAGGAGGGAAATTATACTGGTCTAATTGGAACAGTACGGGGGGGGGGGGGGGGGTATGAGAATGTGGGGAGCACACTACAATCTGAAGAAAATAATCCTGCTGATCCTGGCTTTGGTGCTCTCTCCACCAGTGCTCCCTGCTCACCTTGAGGGGTAAGCCTGTAAGGCATTGCTGATGTTCTCTGCCAGAGGGTTAGTGGGCGTAGTCCTGGTGATTTCATTGCAGAGGTTTGGCGAGTCCACATAATGTTCCTCAAATCTTTCTTGATGGTGTTCAATGATTGTTCAACTGTTTTTTTTTAACTGTTACTTTTCAAACCGCTTAGAGATAGGAACGCTTTGAGTATTGGAACGCACAGCTGACATGCACAGCTGTGCATGATTGAAGCTACAGATATACTATGATAGATTGCCACAAATACAGCTGAGCCAAATGTCCCACTAATCAAAGGGGTTAAATTACACAGTGTTTGACTAAGCAAACACCAGCCCAGTCTTAGTAAAGAGATGTTCTGCAGAGGTTCAGATTGCAATAGGCAGATTACAGGGTGAGATTTAAACATACATTTAGTAAAGAGATGTTTTGCAGAGGTTCAGATTGCAATAGGCAGATTACAGGGTGAGATTTGAACATACCTGAGGATGAGAAGAAAAGGAAGATGGTTAACTCCAGACCAATGCTAATGATAACTGTTTTTTTAACTGTTACTTTTCAAAATGTTTAGAGATAGGAACGCTTTGAGTAAATTGGAACGCACAGCTGACACGCACAGCTATGCATGATTGAAGCTACAGATATACTATAGTAGCCTCAATTCCTTTTAAATGTTCTATTATCGTATACAGGGTGCTGACGTCTGCTGTTATCAAAGTATAGGTATCCTTTCATTCAATCGTTCTGAATCTCTTGAGTAT
Organism: Pseudophryne corroboree; assembly: GCF_028390025.1. NCBI lineage: Eukaryota > Metazoa > Chordata > Amphibia > Anura > Myobatrachidae > Pseudophryne > Pseudophryne corroboree. The sequence goes on from NC_086447.1 coordinate 616,465,596, forward strand.
GTCGGAAGTGTCCTTAATATACGATTTCAATTTTAATACTTCTGGTTGGAGGTGATAGTCCACGAAGAGTGACAAATTGGAGGTAAGTGACTCTGTTCCCACCACAAAAGATCTTCTGGGTGGGTCCTTTTGGTCCTTATGGATTTTTGGTAGTACATAAAAAACAGGAAGTGAAGGATTATCATGAATGATGTATTTAAATTTATTATCTGACAAGTCCCTTTTTCTTTATATTGGTTGAGGAGTCTTTTTAAGGACTTCTCAATATGTTCACTGGGATTGTTTTTGAGAATTCTATATGTTTCTCTGTTGCTGAGTTGTCTTTGTATCTCCATTTCATATTTTTCCATATCCATAATCACTATACGCCCCCCTTTGTCCGCTGGTTTTATTGTAATATTTAGATTTTTCTCCAGATTTTTCAATGCAGTTCTTTCTTTTTTTGTCATATTTTGATGTTTACACCATTCTGGTTTTATTTCCTCTATTTCCATACTGACGGCTTTCTGGAAGCTCTCTATTAAGCAGCCTCTATTGAATGTCGGATTGAAGGTTGATTTTGGATTAAACATCTCTCTTCTGTAATTTGCTTCCTCTTTTTGGTTTATGAAATATTTCTTCAAGGATACATTTCTTACAAATCTTTGTACATCTATATAGGTTGCAAATTTGTTTATTTTGTTGTTGGGGCGAATTTCAGACTCTTCTGTAGGATAGATTCCTCTTCTTTTGTTAGAGTGTGTTGACTCAGATTGTAGATTTTTGTATCAGTTACCTGATTATTTAGTATAGATGTTACCCCAACGTCCTCTTTCTTTTTTGTTTTTCCTTTTCCTCTTTTTCTCCGTTTTGTAGGTTTCTTCTTTAATCTTTCCTCTAAAATCTGGTTTTCTTTCTCCAACTCCTCTCTAAAAAATTATCTTCATTGAGTATTCTGTATCTATTCTGGGTCACCATTTGATCAGATCGCGGGGTTCGAGGGTCGAGATGCCATTCATCCTTGACGTAGTACTCTTGTCTTTCTGTCGCATTTCCCCTTCTTCTTGTATAGGGATTCCTTCTGTTATTCCATTTTGTATCCCCATTCTTTCTGTTTCTCTCCCGTTGGAATCTTTCTTTGTGGAGTCTTCCATCATTATACTCTATTCTGGAGGTCCTTTCATGTCCCCTTTTCGTGTAATAACGTGGTGTAATATTTTCCTATAGGAATCCCTATACATTTCCCTATCCCTATTCCTATACGAATCCCTTTTTTTAATTTATTTTAATATAGTTTTTACATATTTGCATTTACACCTAACAGGTAGAACAGCCTGTATATTGTGGGTTCCAAATACCATAGAATACATAAAAGAATGTACTTCCATGAAAAAGATTTCTCTATTATTAGTTTTTAATGTATAGTATGGAATATAATATACAGATGGGTGTCCCCAGCGCAAGTTAGGTCGAATAAATGATTGATAACACTATATATATGATGAATAAGTTGTTTATTTAAAAGGAAGGAATATAGTGCAAAATTAGTATTCTAAAAGCTATATATCTCTAAAAATGGTACCTTAATATAGTCCAAAAAATATTCTCAATTGGAGATATGCAAAATATAATTTCTGGCCTATTACCGGTAAACAGAGGAGACAAACTACATAGAACATACAGACATAAAAATACAATGTCCCAAACCAGTGTTGGAACTGAAAAAACGTTCCTGGTAAAAAAAATAAATAAAAATAAAAAAATAAAATATTGCACAGATAATAAAGTGCTTGTATAGATTATGGATGCGTGGATTCGCAACTTATTCCCTCTGTTCAGGAAGGTGGCTGTTTTAATAAATATAGGCAGATGGCTGCAGTACTTAATTCAGTTCACGTAGGGAAGGGAAAGTCAGATGGTATATTGATCTATTTCCGTCTGTACGTCAGGTCATTCCCCAAATCAGTGATATCTTATGTAGTCAAAAGCACTGTATCAGAGTTGACAAATACCTCGAGTTAATTTATGTATCCAGTCCATATGTACGGTCCAGTGGTGTCCTGTGTTCCCACAACGGGTGAGTCCGGAGTCCGCCGGCGGATACCTGTCCACGCCGTCCTCAGCGCTGATCGGCAGTGTGCAGGATCGATTCAATCTGTGATCTACGCGTTTCACCTTAAACAAGGCTTCTTCATGATTGCAGGCATCTGCAATCCTGAAGAAGCCTTGTTTAAGGTGAAACGCGTAGATCACAGATTGAATCAATCCTGCACACTGCCGATCAGCGCTGAGGACGGCGTGGACAGGTATCCGCCGGCGGACTCCGGACTCACCCGTTGTGGGAACACAGGACACCACTGGACCGTACATATGGACTGGATACATAAATTAACTCGAGGTATTTGTCAACTCTGATACAGTGCTTTTGACTACATAAGATATCACTGATTTGGGGAATGACCTGACGTACAGACGGAAATAGATCAATATACCATCTGAGTTTCCCTTCCCTACGTGAACTGAATTAAGTACTGCAGCCATCTGCCTATATTTATTAAAACAGCCACCTTCCTGAACAGAGGGAATAAGTTGCGAATCCACGCATCCATAATCTATACAAGCACTTTATTATCTGTGCAATATTTTTAATTTTATTTATTTTTTTAATTTATTTTTTTAATTTTTACCAGGAACGTTTTTTCAGTTCCAACACTGGTTTAGGACATTGTATTTTTATGTCTGTATGTTCTATGTAGTTTGTCTCCTCTGTTTACCGGTAATAGGCCAGAAATTATTTTTTGCATATCTCCAATTGAGACTATTTTTTGGACTATATTAAGGTACCATTTTTAGAGATATATAGCTTTTAGAATACCAATTTTGCACTATATTCCTTCCTTTTAAATAAACAACTTATTCATCATATATATATAGTGTTATCAATCATTTATTCGACCTAACTTGCGCTGGGGACACCCATCTGTATATTGTCGTCCATTAGAGTGGAATTAGGTAGTGGTTCCACACTCCCTATAGCAGCATCTTGGGTACAGTGATTGTTTAACTTCTCCTCTAGCGCAGTGCCACACCTTTCTTTTTGACCATAGTATGGAATATGTTGGTTTTGTTTTGTTTTATGACCACACTTCAAATAACAGCCAGCCATCTGATTAGAATATGTACCTAATTTACCGCTGGAACGCATAACCGGAAGTGCCTGGAGGTATGGAATGCACACCATTCCTCCGATGACAATAATAATACTATGATTACAACAAAATGTTTGTTTTATTAGGCAAAATGTATGTATGTAACAGACAGCCATCCTAGCAAAGTGTGTTTTTATTATATGCGCTCCAAATGAAGTGTGGAACGCATAACAGGAAGTGCACTAGATACATTTCCGGCGGAAACTTGTCATTCCCTACGTCCAGTATATTGTTAAGCAGAACTAAAATGAGGGACCAATATGCCAGGGGGCACTATAACTCGACACACTCGGCCCTGTACATACACTTCTGGGATCACATCGGAAGTAGTTTTACTAATATTTTATTATGAGAGTTTTAATAATAAATGAATACTCGTTTTTAACAATGTTTTATTGTTAGATTATATATATCTATATTAGAATGTTTGCACACGAAAAATACTATGTTTTTAAATAAATATGTTTGTTATTGTGATGGTTACCACCTGGTGCAGATCCACCAATGGAGTCACAGGAAGTAGTATTTATACAACTTCATATGCAACAGCCCAGTACACCTTGATAAAGGCTCCAAGGAGCCGAAACGCATTGGTGAGGAACACTTACCTGACAAACTACCAAGCCTTGGACTCTGATGGTGGATTCCTGTTCCCGGAAGGTACCAGAGAAACCTATATACCACAAATGAGATTTGGTGTGTAATATACACCGCTGTCTGAGGTACGCTGCCAGATTGTTGTGTTCTTTCTTTTGCTTAAATAAAACTGTATTACACTATTTGGACCCCTCCCCGTTCCCCTTTTTTTCATATATGAAATATAATTCCTGTATGAGAGTCGGATAGAGGAAGGAGAAACTTACAGTTTGAAATTTAAGAAATTGTTGGGCTACTTCGATATTTGCATATACTTCACTTTGAAGATTTCCTTTTATCGTCTTGGGAGACAGAAACATAAGACCACAAACGAGATTTGATGTGAACTGTACACCTTTTCCTAAGGTACGTTGTTAAATTTGTGTTTCCTTCCACTCTTACTATACAATATTACACTATTAGATCCCTCCTGTTCCTCTTTTTCATATCTGAGACACCATCTATCAATGAGCGGTGGAGGGAAGAGAGATTCACAGTTGTGAAACCTTGAAAGAATTGTTTGGCTACTTTGGAACTGTATAAACTCCGCATTGAAGATCTTCACCTATCATGTTAGGAGATGTGAGAACCTTCTATATTTGAACTTCACCCTTACCACAATAAGAGTTCACGCTAGACCTTATACTCTTTATAAATTCTATATTTTCTTGCCCTACAGGTGGGCAAAAAAGGTCTTAGCTGCACTCTGTTTGGTGTTTTGAAGCACCAAACTTTTCCTATACTGTATTGTACTTCCTGTTGGGGTTTCCTTCTGGTTCTTGGGGCTATCCTGTATACCTGGCCAGCCTGAATATCTGCCAGTACCCTGCACGGCTGGAACCATAACCTCTCAGCCTACCCTGTAAACCTGGCCTGTCTGAATATCTGCCAGTATCCTGTATGGCTGGAGCTGTAACCTTTTAACCTGCCCTGCAAACCTGGTGTGCCTGAATATCTGCCAGTACCTTGCACTGCTGGAGCTGCAACATCTCAGCTTATCCTGTATACCTGGCCTCTCTGAATATCTGCCAGAACCCTGAATGGCTGAAGCTGCAATCTCACAGTCATTTCCTGTGCTCATGGCCTGCCAACATCTGCCAGAACCCTGTACAGCGGGAGCCGCAACCTAACAGTAATATCCTGCATTCTTGGCCTGCTCACCATTTGCTAAAACCCTGCACGGCTGGAGCTGCGACTCTTGAAGTCAGATCCTGAGCTACTCAAGTTATTACCACTTTGGCCAACCTCTCTGTCCGGTTGGGACGATTGCTACACAATCTCATATCCTGTATCCTGTGATCTCCAGACTGATTGTATAAGCCCTTACTGCTCCTAGCATAAATTCAGGTGGTCACCTAAGTACTGTTGATCATTACTCGCTCTATGGGAACAGCAGGTGACTGTTAGTGGTTAAAGACCTTGCTAGAAGTTACTCTAAGGGTCTCATACATATCAGTTCTAGTTATCGTAACAGATACATAAGTATCTTCTGTCTCTTAACAGGGGAGTTGATGCTCCCTACATTCTAAGAACAAACTCAATGGGGGCATATTAGAAGGTTGTAACCTCTGCAGTAACTAACCTGCAAAGGGAATGTCAAACACAAATCGAAATTTTCTAGCTATAAAGGTTGATAGTAAGGTATAACAGCAGACAGGAATTCAATGAAAAAAGTATATATAAAAATACAAATATATAATAGCACAGATCAAAGTTCTTATATTTCAAATGGAAGTAGGAGGAGCAGTCAGGGAAGGTCCAACATGTTTCATCCTGCTGGACTTCATAAAGAGGATGTTGGTGACTGGGACAGACCTCATATTTACACCAGAACTAATTAACCCTTTAGTAATGACCTCACTTCCAGCTTTATAACTAGTACATTGAGCAAATGGTCATAAAATGTAAACATTAATAAAGACACAGACTAGATGCATCATCGCTTGGAGAGTGATAAACTACCAGCCAACCAGCTCCTAACTGCCATTTTCAAACAGGGCCTATGATATGGCAGTTAGGAGCTGATTGGCGGGTGCATTTTCTCTCTCCATTTTATCACTCTCCAAGCAATGATTCATCTAGCCCTTAAATCTATATAATTTGTTACAAAAAATAACAGTAGAACAGCCAGCAATTGTATTTATATAAGAGGGAAAGGCACACTTCCTGTCTCTGGGGCAGGTGCATCACTTTTGCCCCATTTCTGGTGTCCGTGGGGAGCTAATGCGCATTATGCAAAGCTTCCTATTGCTACTTCTGCTCTTGGCCGCCGTTGGAACGCATATGAAATGTATGGTGCTTCCTGTTGCACACTTCCTGATCGTGATGCCAGAAGTTGTCGCCCAGGAAAGTGTCAGCCATTTTGTTGTAGTTCAAAGTTGAAAACTGTATCTACAGAACACAGAAGGGAGCATTGGCCATCTTGGCCACTCTTACAGGTGCCTGTAATCAACTGCTTCTCACCCATGAACAACAGCAACACCTGACCCGGATTCTCAGTAGCCCAATGCTGCAATTCTAAATACATATGAGATCTGTGCTGTCTCTGCCACAAAAAAAATAAAATATATAATAACATATATTTTTATACAAATGTCTCTGTCCCCACTATATATATAGAATGTCTGACCATTTATGGTCAGGAGAGGGCACTCACCAAATACAGAAGATAAGAAAAGGTTTATTTATTCATCAATATTTATCTTACTATTTTGATGTATATATATATAGGAGACAAAGACATTTGTAATGTTGAATGTAGATCTTGACTGTTGGTAGTATTAATGAAAATTAAGACACGTTAAATGGTTAATATTTTCTGAAGATTTGAACATGCATGGTTATGTGCTGATTGCTGTGATAAGTACCAGTAGTGTATACACTGTATAACTATTAGTTTGTCCTGGCTTGGCTCCTTTAGTGTACACAGTCTGCACTCCAGTATCCAACAGATAACAGCATAAAGAGGTACAGAGCAGCCCCTAGATTAGCATCACTGGCATCTGCTGGCAAGGAACAGGACAAGAAAGCAGGACACTGAACATATCAGGGACAGGTAATGGATTAGTGTTAGAGCATGCACTGGTAAATTATGCAATAGGCTACAAAAGCCAACACCATTTTGAGATGTAATCAGGGCCTAGGGGGTGATTCAGAACTGATTGCTGCTGTGCGTTTTCATACAGCGGACGATCAGCAATAAACTGCGCATGCGTATGCACCGCAATGCACACGTGCATCGCCCAACAACAACGGGCATCACCGGTCAGTGACACGATGGTGCGAAAATTTCATTTGCATGCGCGTTTGCAAGGTGATTGACAGGAAGAGGCCGTTGATAACTGACCATTTGACCATTTACTGGGAGTGTCCGGAAGAATGCAGGTGTTCCCAAGCGTTTTCAGGGGGGGTGTCTGACGTCAGCTCTGGCCCCGATCAGCCTGTTATCATTGCACTGTAGGAGTAAGTCCTGGGCTGCGCAGAGGCTGCACACACTGGATTTTTGCAGCTCGGCGTACACATGCGATCACACATCTGCACGGCGAATTTACACTCCCCCTTGGGCGGCGACTATCTGATCGCATGACCGCAAAGTTAGCAGCCCAGCAATCAGATCTGAATCACCCCCCAAGTTTGATAATTCTCACAGTATATTAGCCCCCATAGAATCCTATGGGTTCTGCAATATCGAATGAGAACAGGGAAACCACAGCAGATATCTCCTACATTTTGCAGGTGATTTCCTGAAAAATTGGTTTCATAAATGTGTCTCTCAATGAGAATGGAATCGAACCTGATGGTGAAATCAGTTAAAGCCTCCAGCTCAGAAAGAACATTCTTACATGCAAGTTTGTTCTTACTTCTGTCTGATTTACATATTACAGCATTTCAGAAACATCTTTTAGTTAAATTAAACAATGCACTAAGGGTAACTGAATCATATGCAGGGACGGTGAAAGGTTCCTTGGCACTCTGGGCAAGACTTCAGCCTACTGTTCCCTACACCCCAACCCACACACCAATTATGCCCCTCAGGCTTTGGCGTATCTATAATGGGGGCAGGGTGTGGCATGCACACAGGCCTCTATGTCCAGGGAGCCCCTCTGCACCCATATTATTATACTTACCCCTCCGGAGTCCCGGCCAACACTGGTGACATAAATCACTGGGATAATGGCGTGGCAGCCATTTCCCTGATTTATGCATGTCCCCGGGAATAAGGCGCAGGTGCCATTTTCCCTGAGTCCTGCACATGTAGCCAGAGCCTACAGTGCTTCAGCCCCTGACATAGATGAGGAGGTCTACAAGGAGCCTGCACTCAGGACCCCTCCTCTCTTAATTAGTGATGAGCGGGTTTGGTTTCTCCGAAACCGAACCCCCCCGAACTTCACCTTTTTCACACGGGTCCGAGGCAGGTTAGAACCTTCCCGCCTTGCTCGGCTAACCCGAGCGCGCCCAAACGTCATCATCCCGCTGTCGGATTCTCGCGAGATTCGGATTCTATATAAGCAGCCGCGCGTCGCCGCCATTTTCACTCGTGCATTGGAGATGATAGGGAGAGGACGTGGCTGGCGTCCTCTCCGTTTATTGTAGAAGTTGATTGGTTTACTTTATTTCTTATTTGTGGGGAGGATTGGGGAGCAGCTGTTAGGAGGAGTGCAGTGCAGAGTTTTGCTGATAAGTGACCACCAGTTTTTATCCGTTCTCTGCCTGAAAAAAACGCTCCATACCATATCTGTGCTCAGTGTGCTGCATGATATATCTGTGCTGAGTGCTCACACTGCTTAATTGTGGGGATTGGGGAGCAGCTATAGCAGGAGTACAGTGCAGAGTTTTGCTGACAGTGACCACCAGTATACGTTGTCTGCCTTAAAAAACACTCCATATCTGTGCTCACAGTGTGCTTCTTTATTGTGGGGACTGGGGACCACCAGTATAATTAATATTATATAGGAGTAGTAAAGTGCAGAGTGCACTGCTGTACCTACCTCTGTGTCGTCACTCGTCATCCATTAAGTATACTATCCGTCTGCATTGTATACCTGTGGTGCATTTTAGACTAGTTTAGCAGTTTGCTGACAGTGTCCACCAGTATACTATATATAGCAGTACGGTAGGCCACTGCTGTACCTACCTCTGTGTCGTCACTCGTCATCCATTAAGTATACTATCCATCTACATTGTATACCTGTGTTGCATTTTTTTAGACTAGTTTAGCAGTTTGCTGACAGTGTCCACCAGTATACTATATATAGCAGTACGGTAGGCCACTGCTGTACCTACCTCTGTGTCGTCACTCATCATCCATTAAGTATACTATCCATCTACATTGTATACCTGTGGTGCATTTTTTTAGACTAGTTTAGCAGTTTGCTGACAGTGTCCACCAGTATACTATATATAGCAGTATGGTAGGCCACTGCTGTACCTACCTCTGTGTCGTCACTCGTCATCCATTAAGTATACTATCCATCTACATTGTATACCTGTGGTGCATTTTTTTAGACTAGTTTAGCAGTTTGCTGTCAGTGTCCACCAGTATACTATATATAGCAGTACGGTAGGCCACTGCTGTGTAACTACCTCTGTGTCGTCACTCGTCATCCCTTAAGTATACTATCCATCTACATTCTATACCTGTGGTGCATTTTAGACAGTTTTGCAGTTTGCTGATAGTGTCCACCAGTATACTATATATAGCAGTACGGTAGGCCACTGCTGTGTATCTACCTCTGTGTCGTCACTCGTCATCCATTAAGTATACTATCCATCTACATTGTATACCTGTGGTGCATTTTTTTAGACTAGTTTAGCAGTTTGCTGACAGTGTCCACCAGTATACTATATATAGCAGTACGGTAGGCCACTGCTGTGTACCTGTTAGGGTCTCCTGCCCTGTGCTGCCACGTCGTCATGGCAACCTGGAGACAAGTGCTAGCGGAGTAACCTGAGCGCAGCTGATACTCCGGTTCGGGTCTTTTGCTGTGCAGTGGTTACAGGCTCTGTGCACGGCAGGGGATCCGGTGCTGGTTTTTGTGCTCACAGTCTGTGAGGTCTGAGTGGGGCGTGGACAGCACCTGCTATATAAGGCCTCTTCTCAGGTTAAGCAGATGCTGCTGAATCTTTGTTGGTTAGTCAGTTCCTAAAAGTTAGCCAGTACTGTGTAGCTTTGTATTTGTTGTTGCTTACTGCAAATAGGCCTGGGGATTTGGTATTACACTCTGCCAATCCAGACCTAGCAGTAAGACTGGAGTCAGTCGTTTAACTTGCTGGGGTTCTTTTGCTACTCTGTGAACTTAGCAAGTTTGCGGCTGTATTCTCAGAATTGCCTGCCTAAATCCTGTCTCACTGTGCAAGGTGTTCAGGTGTCAGTTTAGTGGCAGTAAGCTGAACCTGTGCACTGCAAGTGAGAATTAGGATTGTGGAGACTCTCCTTGTGTCTATCATTCCATCTCTGACCAAGGAGTTTACTGCCACACCCGTTGGTAACCCTTTAGGGTTTTGCTGTTGCCCTTAGCAACAGCATTTCGGGTTCTCTACGTATTAAAACACAACATCTTGCTTTTTCCATCTGAGCATTACTAATACTAGGGAGGCACCCAGTTTCTTAGCCTCTGGGCTTCTCGGTTCACTTTGTGTTTATTTTGTTACCCTATCACCTTCTGTGTACGTAATGTCATATTCCCTAGTCTGTCTGTGAGTTCATTTGTTTTGCATCCCTATCCGTTCAGACACCAGTACATTCCTGCAGGCACTGGTGTGCATAACAGTTCAAACACCAGTACATTCCTGCAGGCACTGGTGTGCATAACAGTTCAGACACCAGTACATTCCTGCAGGCACTGGTGTGCATAACATATTCAGCAGCCAAATACTCCTGTTGAAATTTTGTGGGAATATGGAGCATACCCCTCAAAATACGTTGCAACAGGTGGTCGATCAGGTGCAGGTCCTGACTCGACAATTTAATGATTTGTCCATTAAAATGCACACCTCCCAGGCCGCTGGCGGAGCTCCCGCAGCAGCAGCACCTTCAGGGGTTAAGGAGCCGAAAGTAAATCTCCCGGATCGTTTTTCTGGAGATCGCTCGCAGTTCTTTTGTTTCAAGGAGAGCTGCAAGCTATACTTCCGGCTTTGGCCTCAGTCTTCTGGGTCGGAGATTCAGCGGGTGGGCATAGTGATTTCCTTGCTACAAGGAGACCCACAGGTCTGGGCATATGGGTTGCAGCCTGACTGTCCGTCGCTTAAAAGTGTTGATGCTTTTTTTACGGCACTGGGCATGCTGTATGATGACCCTGACAAGACGGCCTCAGCCGAGGCTCAGATTTCGATCCTTAAGCAAGGGCGAAGGCCAGTTGAGGTTTACTGTACGGAGTTTCGGAGGTTGGCCCATGATACCCAGTGGAATGACCCTGCCCTGAGACACCAGTACCGAAGAGGTCTTTCTAACCAGATAAAAGACCAACTGGTTCAATATCCCTTGCCTGATAGCTTGGATCAGCTCATGCAGTTATCCATCCGGGTGGATAGACGGCTGAGAGAGCGTAGGCTTGAAAGGGAGACCGAGGTTTCCTTCTTTCCCAAGGGAACCTCAGACTCTGAGGAATTTTCCGAGGAGCCTATGCAGATTGGGGCTATCCGCCTCTCCTCGCGTGAGAAGACGCGGAGGAGACAGCAGGGGTTGTGTTTGTACTGTGGGAATAAAGGTCATGTGGTAGTATCATGCCCAGAAAAGCCGGAAAACTTCAGGGCCTGAGGGTGATGGGAAATATCCTGTCAGGCCAGAAGTCAGAATTTCCCAAGAAGACTTTTATCATTCCGGTGACCTTGAAGATCCTCGGTCAAACTGTCAAGACTGAGGCCTTTGTGGACAGTGGGGCCGACGGGGTTTTTATGGACCGCCAATTCGCCCTGAAACACTCTGTTCCCTTAGTACCCTTGGCATCGGAAATTGAGATTTGTGGGTTAAACGGGGAACCATTATCCCAAGGTAAAATTACCTCTTGCACTAGCCAGATTTCTTTGTTTATTGGAGCCACACACTCTGAAAAATTGTCCTTTTATGTGACTGTCTGTACTTTTGCCCCATTGGTGTTGGGGTTACCCTGGTTAAGGGCCCACAATCCTCAATTTGACTGGGTCTCTGGGGAGATTCTTAGTTGGGGTACTGATTGTTTCAGGAGTTGCTTGAGCCTTCCAGTCAGGCTCTCGCAGCTAAGTTTGCCAGGATTGCCAGGGTGTTATGCAGATTTTGCGGACGTGTTCTCCAAAAAAGTTGCAGAGGTACTACCTCCCCATCGCCCCTATGACTGTGCCATTGATTTGTTGCCAAATGCTAAGCTTCCCAAGAGCAGGTTGTACTCCCTGTCACGTCCTGAGACTCAGGCTATGGCAGAGTACATTCAGGAGAACTTGCTAAGGGATTTATCAGACCTTCACAGTCTCCAGTTGGGTCGGGGTTCTTTTTCGTGGGTAAAAAGGACGGTTCATTGCGACCCTGCATCGACTTCAGGGAATTGAACCGTATCACGATTAAAAACTCATACCCACTGCCTCTCATTTCGGTCTTGTTTGACCAGCTTCGTACTGCCACCATTTTTTCTAAGATTGACCTACGCGGTGCGTACAATCTAATCCGAATAAGAGAGGGGGATGAATGGAAGACTGCCTTTAATACCCACTCAGGGCATTATGAATATTTGGTGATGCCTTTTGGGCTCTGTAATGCCCCGGCAGTCTTCCAGGATTTCATGAATGATGTACTCAGGGAATATTTGGATAGATTCTTAGTTGTATACTTAGATGACATCCTAATCTTCTCCCATTCCCTGGAGGAACATCGGAAGCATGTACGCTTAGTTCTCCAGAAACTCAGAGACCACCAGCTTGGGGCGAAGCTGGAGAAGTGCGAATTTGAAGTTCAGCAAATCGCATTTCTAGGATATATTATCTCCCCAGAAGGTTTCCAAATGGAGGGTTCCAAGGTACAGGCAGTCCTGGATTGGGTGCAGCCCACTAGTTTGAAGGCGCTTCAGCGTTTCCTGGGCTTTGCAAATTTTTATAGACGATTTATCGCTGGATTTTCGTCTATAGTGGCGCCCTTGGTGGCACTCACTAAGAAAGGGGCGGATGTTGCTCACTGGTCTTGTGAGGCTAAAGCGGCTTTTGCCCGTCTCAAAAGGGCATTTGTATCGGCCAAGGTGCTGCGACACCCAGATCCAGAGCGTCCTTTTGTGGTGGAGGTGGATGCCTCTGAGATGGGTATTGGGGCAGTGCTCTCTCAGATGGGAGTGTCTGATAATCGCCTTCATCCCTGTGCTTACTTTTCCCGTAAATTTTCGCCTGCCGAGATGAATTATGACGTGGGTAACCGGGAATTGTTGGCTATTAAGGATGCACTCGAGGAGTGGAGACACTGGCTTGAGGGGGCTAAGTTTGTGGTCTCAATTCTCACCGACCATAAGAATCTGGCATATTTAGAGTCAGCGAAGCGTCTCAATGCCAGGCAGGCACGATGGGCTTTGTTTTTTGCTCGCTTTAATTTTTTGATAACATATCGCCCTGGGTCAAAAAACATCAAGGCTGATGCGCTCTCGCGGAGTTTTGCTCCAATCCAGGAGACCACCGAGGAGCCGTTGCCCATTGTGTCCCCATCATGTATTAAAGTGGGCATTACCCAGGACCTCTTATCATTAGTCCTTAGAGCACAGGAGCAGGCTCCTCCAGACCTTCCGGTAGGTCTTTTGTTTGTGCCTCCTAGGTTAAGACAGCGAGTGTTCCTGGAATTCCATGCCAAGAAGTCGGCAGGTCACCCGGGTATTGCCAGAACTCGGGAGTTGCTATCTAGGGCGGTGTGGTGGCCCTCGGTGGCTAAGGATGTGGATCAGTGGGTTCGGGCATGTGACATCTGTGCCCGAAATAAGACTCCTAGAGGGGTTCCTGTTGGCCCATTACATCCACTCTCTATCCCATCTAAGCCATGGACCCACATTTCAATGGATTTTGTGGTGGACTTGCACAAATCCTCGGGGATGACAGCCATCTGGGTTGTCGTTGACAGGTTTTCGAAGATGGCGCACTTCGTTCCACTGGTTGGGCTGCCATCGGCCAGACGCCTGTCTGAATTATTTATGCTGCATGTTGTGCGTCTCCACGGGTTGCCACTTGATGTGGTCTCTGACCGTGGATCCCAGTTTGTGGCCAAATTCTGGAGGGCATTTTGTTCCGATCTCCAGATTTCTGTCAGCTTGTCGTCAGGCTACCATCCGCAGTTTAATGGGCAGACTGAAAGGGTGAACCAGTCCTTGGAGCAGTTCCTCAGGTGTTATGTCTCCAAGTGTCAGACTGACTGGGTTGCTCATCTGTCCATGGCGGAGTTTGCCTATAACAACGCGGCTCACTCTGCTACAGGGATCTCTCCCTTCCTTTGTGTGTATGGGCATCATCCTAAGGCCAATTCTTTTGACCCCCAGGACTCCACGCCTGGTGGTTCCTCTGTGGTTTCAGTCCTTAGAGGTATTTGGAGGAAAGTGAAGAAAGCCCTTGTGTCTGTGTCATTAGTGACCAAAAGGGTTTTTGATAAGCGGAAAAGACCCTGCAGCTTCAAATTAGGAGACTTCGTCTGGTTGTCTACCAAGAATTTGAAGTTGAGACAGCCATCTCATAAGTTAGGCCCCCGGTTCATCGGCCCTTATAAGATCACCAGGGTTATCAATCCGGTGGCATTTCAGTTAGATCTGCCCCGTTCTTTGGGTATCAATAAAACATTTCATTGTTCCCTTTTAAAACGGGCGATTAGTAATCCTTCTTCCAGTGGAAGACCTTCTCCTCTTCTGATACGTGGCCAGAGGGAGTTTGTTGTTGAAAGGATTCTTGACTCCAAGATGGTTCGGGGTCGGCTGTCATTTTTGGTGCACTGGAAGGGGTATGGCCCGGAGGAGCGGTCGTGGGTGCGCAGTTGTGATCTTCATGCCCCCAGACTGATACGCTCTTTCTTCTCGCAGTTCCCCGATAAACCCGGTGGTAGGGGTTCTTTGACCCCTCGTCAGAGGGGGGGTACTGTTAGGGTCTCCTGCCCTGTGCTGCCACGTCGTCATGGCAACCGGGAGACAAGTGCTAGCGGAGTAACCTGAGCGCAGCTGATACTCTGGTTCGGGTCTTTTGCTGTGCAGTGGTTACAGGCTCTGTGCACGGCAGGGGATCCGGTGCTGGTTTTTGTGCTCACAGTCTGTGAGGTCTGAGTGGGGCGTGGACAGCACCTGCTATATAAGGCCTCTTCTCAGGTTAAGCAGATGCTGCTGAATCTTTGTTGGTTAGTCAGTTCCTAAAAGTTAGCCAGTACTGTGTAGCTTTGTATTTGTTGTTGCTTACTGCAAATAGGCCTGGGGATTTGGTATTACACTCTGCCAATCCAGACCTAGCAGTAAGACTGGAGTCAGTCGTTTAACTTGCTGGGGTTCTTTTGCTACTCTGTGAACTTAGCAAGTTTGCGGCTGTATTCTCAGACTTGCCTGCCTAAATCCTGTCTCACTGTGCAAGGTGTTCAGGGGTCAGTTTAGTGGCAGTAAGCTGAACCTGTGCACTGCAAGTGAGGACTAGGATTGTGGAGATTCTCCTTGTGTCTATTATTCCATCTCTGACCAAGGAGTTTACTGCCACACCCGTTGGTAACCCTTTAGGGTTTTGCTGTTGCCCTTAGCAACAGCATTTCGGGTTCTCTACGTATTAAAACACATCTTGCTTTTTCCATCTGAGCATTACTAATACTAGGGAGACACCCAGTTTCTTAGCCTCTGGGCTTCTCTGTTCACTTTGTGTTTATTTTGTTACCCTATCACCTTCTGTGTACGTAATGTCATATTCCCTAGTCTGTCTGTGAGTTCATTTGTTTTGCATCCCTATCCGTTCAGACACCAGTACATTCCTGCAGGCACTGGTGTGCATAACAGTTCAAACACCAGTACATTCCTGCAGGCACTGGTGTGCATAACAGTTCAGACACCAGTACATTCCTGCAGGCACTGGTGTGCATAACAGTACCTACCTCTGTGTCGTCACTCGTCATCCATTAAGTATACTATCCATCTACATTCTATACCTGTGGTGCATTTTAGTTTTGCAGTTTGCTGACAGTGTCCACCAGTATACTATATATAGCAGTACGGTAGGCCACTGCTGTGTACCTACCTCTGTGTCATCACTCGTCATCCATTAAGTATACTATCCATCTACATTCTATACCTGTGGTGCATTTTAGACAGTTTTGCAGTTTGCTGACAGTGTCCACCAGTATACTATATATATACTGATAGCAGTACGGTAGGCCACTGCTGTACCTACCTCTGTGTCGTCACTCGTCATCCATTAAGTATACTATCCATCTACATTCTATACCTGTGGTGCATTTTAGACAGTTTTGCAGTTTGCTGACAGTGTCCACCAGTATACTATATATAGCAGTACGGTAGGCCACTGCTGTCTACCTACCTCTGTGTCCTCACTCGTCATCCATTAAGTATACTATCCATCTACATTCTATACCTGTGGTGCATTTTAGTTTTGCAGTTTGCTGACAGTGTCCACCAGTATACTATATATAGCAGTACGGTAGGCCACTGCTGTACCTACCTCTGTGTTGTCACTCGTCATCCATTAAGTATACTATCCATCTACATTGTATACCTGTGTTGCATTTTTTTAGACTAGTTTAGCAGTTTGCTGACAGTCTCCACCAGTATACTATATATAGCAGTACGGTAGGCCACTGCTGTGTACCTACCTCTGTGTCATCACTCGTCATCCATTAAGTATACTATCCATCTACATTGTATACCTGTGGTGCATTTTAGTTTTGCGCAGTAAATATAGTAGTAGGACATTGCTATTGATACTGGCATATAATTCCACACATTAAAAAATGGAGAACAAAAATGTGGAGGTTAAAGGGAAAGATCAAGATCCACTTCCACCTCGCGCTGAAGCTGCTGCCACTAGTCATGGCCGAGACGATGAAATGCCATCAACGTCGTCTGCCAAGGCCGATGCCCAATGTCATAGTAGAGAGCATGTAAAATCCAAAACAAAAAAGTTCAGTAAAATGACCCAAAAATCAAAATTAAAAGCGTCTGAGGAGAAGCGTATACTTGCCAATATGCCATTTACGACACGGAGTGGCAAGGAACGGCTGAGGCCCTGGCCTATGTTCATGGCTAGTGGTTCAGCTTCAAATGAGGATGGAAGCAGTCATCCTCTCGCTAGAAAAAAGAAAAGACTTAAGCTGGCAAAAGCACAGCAAAGAACTGTGCGTTCTTCAAAATCACAAATCCCCAAGGAGAGTCCAATTGTGTCGGTTGCGATGCCTGACCTTCCCAACACTGGACGGGCAGAGCTTGCGCCTTCCCCCTGCAAGTGCTGGAAGGAGCACCCGCAGTCCAGTTCCTGATAGTCAAATTGAAGATGTCACTGTTGAAGTACACCAGGATGAGGATATGGGTGTTGCTGGCGCTGGGGAGGAAATTGACAAGGAGGATTCTGATGGTGAGGTGGTTTGTTTAAGTCAGGCACCCGGGGAGACACCTGTTGTCCGTGGGAGGAATATGGCCCTTGACATGCCTGGTCAAAATACAAAAAAATCAGCTCTTCGGTGTGGAATTATTTCAACACAAATGCGGACAACAGGTGTCAAGCCGTGTGTTGCCTTTGTCAAGCTGTAATAAGTAGGGGTAAGGACGTTAACCACCTCGGAACATCCTCCCTTATACGTCACCTGCAGCGCATTCATCATAAGTTCAAAAACTTTGGGTGACAGCGGAAGCAGTCCACTGACCACTAAATCCCTTCCTCTTGTAACCAAGCTCCTGCAAACCACACCACCAACTCCCTCAGTGTCAATTTCCTCCTTACCCAGGAAAGCCAATAGTCCTGCAGGCCATGTCACTGTCAAGTCTGACGAGTCCTCTCCTGCCTGGGATTCCTCCGATGCATCCTTGAGTGTAACGCCTACTGCTGCTGGCACTGCTGTTGTTGCTGCTGGGATTCGATCGTCATCCGATAGGGGAAGTCGGAAGACCACTTGTACTACTTCCAGTAAGCAATTGACTGTCCAACAGTCCTTTGCGAGGAAGATTAAATATCACAGCAGTCATCCTGCTGCAAAGCGGATAACTGAGGCCTTGGCAGCCTGGGCGGTGAGAAACGTGGTTCCGGTATCCATCGTTAATTCAGAGCCAACTAGAGACTTGATTGAGGTACTGTGTCCCCGGTACCAAATACCATCTAGGTTCCATTTCTCTAGACAGGCGATACCGAAAATGTACACAGACCTCAGAAAAAGACTCACCAGTGTCCTAAAAAATGCAGTTGTACCCAATGTCCACTTACCCACGGACATGTGGACAAGTGGAGCAGGGCAGACTCAGGACTATATGACTGTGACAGCCCACTGGGTAGATGTATTGCCTCCCGCAGCAAGAACAGCAGCGGCGGCACCAGTAGCAGCATCTCGCAAACGCCAACTTGTTCCTAGGCAGGCTACGCTTTGTATCACCGCTTTCCAGAATAGGCACACAGCTGAAAACCTCTTACGGCAACTGAGGAAGATCATCGCAGAATGGCTTACCCCAATTGGAGTCTCCTGGGAATTTGTGACATAGGACAACGCCAGCAATATTGTGCGTGCATTACATCTGGGCAAATTCCATCACGTCCCATGTTTTGCACATACCTTGAATTTGGTGGTGCAGAATTATTTAAAAAACGACAGGGGCGTGCAAGAGATGCTGTCGGTGTCCCGAAGAATTGCGGGCCACTTTCGGCATTCAGGCACCGCGTACAGAAGACTGGATCATCACCAAACATTCCTGAACCTGCCCTGCCATCATCTGAAGCAAGAGGTGGTAACAAGGTGGAATTCAACCCTCTATATGCTTCAGAGGATGGAGGAGCAGCAAAAGGCCATTCAAGCCTATACATCTGGCCACGATATAGGCAAAGGAGGTGGAATGCACCTGACTCAAGCGCAGTGGAGAATGATTTCAACGTTGTGTAAGGTTCTGCAACCCTTTGAACTTGCCACACGTGAAGTCAGTTCAGACACTGCCAGCCTGAGTCAGGTCATTCCCCTCATCAGGCTTTTGCAGAAGAAGCTGGAGACATTGAAGGAGGAGCTAAAACAGAGCGATTCCGCTAGGCATGTGGGACTTGTGGATGGAGCCCTTAATTCGCTTAACCAGGATTCACGGGTAGTCAATCTGTTGAAATCAGAGCACTACATTTTGGCCACGGTGCTCGATCCTAGATTTAAAACCTACGTTATATCTCTCTTTCCGGCAGACACAAGTCTGCAGAGGTTCAAAGACCTGCTGGTGAGAAAATTGTCAAGTCAAGCGGAACGTGACCCGTCACCATCTCCTCCTTCACATTCTCCCGCAACTGGGGGTGCGAGGAAAAGGCTAAGAATTCCGAGCCCACCCGCTGGCGGTGATGCAGGGCAGTCTGGAGCGAGTGCTGACATCTGGTCCGGACTGAAGGACCTGCCAACGATTACTGACATGTCGTCTACTGTCACTGCATATGATTCTCTCACCATTGAAAGAATGGTGGAGGATTATATGAGTGACCGCATCCAAGTAGGCACGTCAGACAGTCCGTACGTATACTGGCAGGAAAAAGAGGCAATTTGGAGGCCCTTGCAGAAACTGGCTTTATTCTACCTAAGTTGCCCTCCCTCCAGTGTGTACTCCGAAAGAGTGTTTAGTGCAGCCGCTCACCTTGTCAGCAATCGGCGGACGAGGTTACTTCCAGAAAATGTGGAGAAGATGATGTTCATTAAAATGAATTATAATCCGTGGAGACATTCACCAGCAGCAATTGCCTCCAGAAAGTACACGGGGACCTGAGATGGTGGATTCCAGTGGGGACGAATTAATAATCTGTGAGGAGGGGGATGTACACAGTGAAAGGGGTGAGGAATCGGAGGATGATGATGAGGTGGACATCTTGCCTCTGTAGAGCCAGTTTGTGCAAGGAGAGATTGATTGCTTCTTTTTTGGTGGGGGCCCAAACCAACCAGTCATTTCAGTCACAGTCGTGTGGCAGACCCTGTCACTGAAATGATGGGTTCGTTAAAGTGTGCATGTCCTGTTTATACAACATAAGGGTGGGTGGGAGGGCCCAAGGACAATTCCATCTTGCACCTCTTTTTTCTTTCATTTTTCTTTGCATCATGTGCCGTTTGGGGACAATTTTTTTGAAGGGCCATCCTGCCTGACACTGCAGTGCCACTCCTAGATGGGCCAGGTGTTTGTGTCGGCAACTTGTGTCGCTTAGCTTAGTCACACAGCCACCTTGGTGCGCCTCTTTTTTTTTCTTTGCATCATGTGCTGTTTGGGGAGTATTTTTTTGAAGGGCCATCCTGCCTGACACTGCAGTGCCACTCCTAGATGGGCCAGGTGTTTGTGTCGGCCACTTGTGTCGCTTAGCTTAGTCACACAGCCACCTTGGTGCGCCTCTTTTTTTCTTTGCATCATGTGCTGTTTGGGGACAATTTTTTTGAAGACACTGCAGTGCCACTCCTAGATGGGCCAGGTGTTTGTGTCGGCCACTTGTGTCGCTTAGCTTAGTCACACAGCCACCTTGGTGAGCCTCTTTTTTTCTTTGCATCAAGTGCTGTTTGGGGACAATTTTTTGGAAGGGCCATCCTGTCTTGATTGACACTGCAGTGCCACTCCTAGATGGACCAGGTGTTTGTGTCGGCCACTTGTGTCGCTTAGCTTAGTCACACAGCGACCTTGGTGCCCCTCTTTTTTTCTTTGCATCATGTGCTGTTTGGGGACAATTTTTTGGAAGGGCCATCCTGTCTTGATTGACACTGCAGTGCCACTCCTAGATGGGCCAGGTGTTTGTGTCGGCCACTTGTGTCGCTTAGCTTAGTCACACAGCCACCTTGGTGCACCTCTTTTTTTCTTTGCATCATGTGCTGTTTGGGGAGTATTTTTTTGAAGGGCCATCCTGTCTGACACTGCAGTGCCACTCCTAGATGGGCCAGGTGTTTGTGTCGGCCACTTGTGTCGCTTAGCTTAGTCACACAGCCACCTTGGTGCGCCTCTTTTTTTCTTTGCATCATGTGCTGTTTGGGGAGTATTTTTTTGAAGGGCCATCCTGCCTGACACTGCAGTGCCACTCCTAGATGGGCCAGGTGTTTGTGTCGGCCACTTGTGTCGCTTAGCTTAGTCACACAGCCACCTTGGTGCGCCTCTTTTTTTCTTTGCATCATGTGCTGTTTGGGGACTATTTTTTTTGAAGGGCCATCCTGCCTGACACTGCAGTGCCACTCCTAGATGGGCCAGGTGTTTGTGTCGGCCACTTGTGTCGCTTAGCTTAGCCATCCAGCGACCTCGGTGCAAATTTTAGGACTAAAAATAATATTGTGAGGTGTGAGGTGTTCAGAATAGACTGGAAATGAGTGGAAATTATGGTTATTGAGGTTAATAATACTATGGGATCAAAATGACCCCCAAATTCTATGATTTAAGCAGTTTTTTAGGGTTTTTTGAAAAAAACACCCGAATCCAAAACACACCCGAATCCGACAAAAAAATTTCGGTGAGGTTTTGCCAAAACGCGTCCGAATCCAAAACACGACCGCGGAACCGAACCCAAAACCAAAACGCGAAAAATTTCCGGTGCACATCACTACTCTTAATCAACCCCTTCCCTCAGAGACATCCTTAATTTCATGATAGGCAGACTCAGAGGTGCCCCCGAGATCACAGTGCCCTAGGCGGTTGCCTAAAGCTGCCTAATGGTAGAGCCAGCCCTGACCATATGACATATTAAACTGCAAAGAACTCAGCTAGAAGTTGATTATATAATGAAGCTAAAGCATTAGCCTCTCCTGGATTAGTAAATAAAAAAAACACACACTCAAAAAAAAAACAATTTAAAAAGCGGTCAGAATATTGGGAACAAATTGGATTTTATTTCTCTTGCATAACATAGCCCAAGCTCTGAATGTCTATGTGTCACCAGAGAAATGTTTGTATGCACTGCACAAGCTTTTATAGTCTCCAAACTTATATTTTCAGCATCAGTCTTATCTGGAATGACATCTCTTCCTAGATGAACTTAAGCATCTAATAAAACCAAGCCTGCAAGGTCTACATTGTTCTCTTGTAATGTAAAGTAAGTTGAATTATCCTAAACTGGGGCAAAATCTGACCTGTTGCAGACACCTAGTGAGGTATACTAAGAGTCCGCCTTAAGGTCACAATCTTAGAGAAAGTGTGTTTAGAAAACTCATAGTGTGACGAGTGTGGGATGTAGGAAGGAAGGCCCTCATTCCGAGTTGTTCGCTCGCAAGCTGCTTTTAGCAGCTTTGCACACGCTAAGCCGCCGCCTACTGGGAGTGAATCTTAGCTTATCAAAATTGCGAACGAAAGATTAGCAAAATTGCGAACAGACACTTCTTAGCAGTTTCTGAGTAGCTCCACACTTACTCGGCAACTGCGATCAGTTCCGTCAGTTTCGTTCCTGGTTTGACGTCACAAACACGCCCTGCGTTCAGCCAGACACTCCTCCGTTTCTCCAGCCACTCCCACGTTTTTCCCAGAAACTGTAGCGTTTTTTCGCACACACCCATAAAACGGCCAGTTTCCGCCCAGAAACACCCACTTCCTGTCAATCACATTACGATCACCAGAACAAAGAAAAAACCTTGAAATGCCGTGAGCAAAATACCTAACTGCATAGCAAATTTACTTGGCGCAGTCGCACTGCGGACATTGCGCTTGCGCATTAGCGACTAATCGCTCCGTTGCGAGAAAAATATAACGAGCGAACAACTCGGAATGACCCCCGAAGTCCTTCCACAGTACCAGTGCTCATTACTTGAAAGCAGGTGCTGAATTGACAATGTCTATATTATTTGACCTATTAAAACACGTTAAAGGTTAAAGAACACAGTACGCAATTGGCGCAAAAAGTACCGCAAGGGTACTCCCTTAACTATACCTTAAGGAATGTACTTATACTGTAAACATTTGTGCAGTGACAATGTGTAGATGTAATGCAGTGTAACCTTGTTAGCTTAAAAGCTGTATGAGCGACTATGACGCTCTGAGTACACTTAGAAATATAAGAAATACACAGATACCGAGCTTAGGGTCTAACGCCTTATTTGAATGTTATACTTGCAAAAGAATAATACAGTACAAGTCATACACTACCAATATAACATAGACTACCTAACCAGATAACTACACAGGAAATACAATACAATACAATTACGTTTAAGAAGAAAAGAGAGGGAAAGGGGAGAAGAGAGAGAGAGAGAGAGATATGGCTCACAATAACAATAAAGACAATATGATTGCAGAGAAGCTTACACATGTGAGGAACAATCGCTGCGCAGTTAGTTAATGCTGAGAATCTTTGTGGAGAAAATACTTGAGCTTACCCATACTGGCTGTCCCTATATACACAACCCTACAATACCGCATGGGACAGAAGCTAGACTCCATTTTGGGAAAACTCCAATGATTCCAAAGACTGCAACACATGGTTGAAAGGGGGAGGGGAAAACACCCAGCAGCAGCCATTTCTTACAAACAAACTAATCTTATTTCACATTCCAAACAACTTCCTAGAACCATCTTATTCAATTTCACATTCCAAACAACTTCAGTATCTCAATAACCAGAGCATATTCATCACAAGACCAGATCACAATGTAACCACACATATCAGCCTGCCATTGCTACCAGCACATATTCCCAGATCTATCACACAAACAAGTTACAATATCCTATTTAAACCAGCACCATTGACCTTAAAGCAATCTGTCTATATTTCCTTATCTAGCCATGTGAATTCAATACTTAGCCTTTAGCTTGGAGGTCAGTCCTGGGGATGTAGCCGTCATGCTGCTGGGTGCCAGGTAGCTGTGTGAGTGAGTGAGCCCTGTGTTCTCCAGTGGGTATATCATACCCTCATTCCAGCTGTGGGGGTGTGTCAACAACAGGATGTGTGTGTGTCCCTCACAGCATGTGAGCCAGCTGCATCAGTGGCCTTGGTTATGCAAAACAATGGATGATGACTAACACATTCCTGTCTTGTGGGAAGCTATTGTTTGGCGAATACTGTCCCACTGTCCACTCTCAGTTGAGACAATGACATCTCAGCAATCATTCTTCTGGAGACAAATCCAGCCCCATTTCGTAAACACAGGTGTTGGCCCTCCTCATTGAGTCTCAAAGCTCAGTGTAATTAAAGGCTATTGTACTCCGTCTGCGGGAAAGATACTGATTCGGAATACAATTAATCTTCAATTACTATTCCTGTGCTTAACTATGCATATGAAGATGTGAAGCCCTCCCAACATGCAAACTATTGTTTGGGGAATCTCTAAGGTCAAAGAGCCATTTGAGACCCACTGATACCTGCTGGACTCAGGGGAATATTAACTTATAAAATACATTATTTTGATTAAATATGTAGCGTGCACACACATGAGGTGCATATATGGCAACGTGCAGCGTGATATTTTTCTGACTTTGACAGTCCACCCTTTGGCAGTCACCAATAACTGCCACTTTCTAAAACAGTTCAAAAAGAGAAAAATATATGTCATATGTAAATACATTTCTATGATTGGGTAAGGGAGGAGAGAAGAAGGTAGGAAAAGGGTATGACCTAGTGAGATAGCAGAAGCATGCGTGTATGAATCCATGTTTGGGGGGTCATGTATCATCGTGCCGTACGTGTTTTAAATCAAGCTTCAAGGTATTGCGAAGTATACATTTGAATTCCTTCTTATCCCGTATTAAGGGTCTGTGGATGGGCTGTCAAACTTTACCGAGCTCTTCTTGGCTTTTGGTTGTAACAAAATGGGGGAGCACATCTTAGTTGATGATACATGAATGGGGGGATATGTGATTGCTGATATCTGTGCCTGTATTCCCTATCGAATATGTGTGGCATTACCTGAAGGTTGTAGAAATGAAGATAAAGAACAATTATGGTAAATGCAGTGGTATTCTATGTCAGGTTAATGAACATTTGTCGGTTGAAGTCTTGTTCGGTGTCTGTTGAATGCAGTCTTCTTTGTGCTTTTGCCCAAAAGGTGCGAGCAAAAGCTTTGTCAATGTCCATAGACTTACAAAAGTGTTGGGCTAGCGTAAATTTAAAATTTCTAGGGAAACTGGGGGTCTATGGCATAGTTCATCAAATATCTGTGTATAAGGTTGTCAAAGCTTCTTCTTTAATCCATCAGTTCTCTGTATACAGGGTCATCAAATTCCTCGTCCAAGTGGGTCTTTTTACCTTGGAGAAAAACGGAAAAACAGGTGAAAGAAACGGACCGTATAATCGCATTTTCATCACATCATTGTTTCTACCGTTGGGTCATAAATCAAATCCATTGGAATTACAGTTTCCTCACTCCTTAGACTCATTACCCTAGTACTACGTTTGCACTTCATTAAAGCCTGACCGCATCTAAATATCAAACCAATCGATATGACAACACCTAAGATACATAGGAGAAACTTCCCAACATCCATTATGACTCCTTGAGCCCATTCTCCTAAACCAGAGAACCAATTTCGCGGGTTCAACCATGACACCCAACCAGTCAGCTCATTACCCACAGCAGCAAGAGTGAGATTGTGTCTCCTGCGAAATTCCCACTTAAATTGGAGAATATCGTCCATCTTTTGGTCTATGACCTCGACCAGATCCTCGGTACTATTTGTGATATATGTGCAGCATTTCACGCCGTACTGCGTTGCCAGTGTGACACAATATCCACCTGTCACTGCTGTGAGATAATTATGAACCATTCTATGCTGAACCAGTTCTGTTTTATAAGCTTGAAGTTCTCTTCCAGTATACCTAAACGTGTCATCATACATTTCTGTGATATTGTCTAACAAATTTGCAAGCGCAGGTATGTATCTATAGTTCATCACTCCTCGAGCGGTGCGAGTGAAATCTAGCGCAAGTAGAACCTGAATCCCGGTGGATTCATGGATCATGTCAGAGGCCAAATGCTCTGTCCTTTGTCAGTTGCCTTTTAACTACGTGCTCGTAATGAGTATGAGTATAAGGAGCTTGGGCACCACGGTGTATATCTTTCATTTTGGCATGTGATACAGTCATTACTTCAGGCAGTACTTCTCCAATATAACACAATCCTTCAGAGTTTGGGGCAAGCCGCTCATACGCCTTTCTCCCGCATGTGAAATATGCATCATCGGGGAGAACATATGGGACGGAGTAGGACATAACCATATTACACATCTTCCATGTGAAATCTCCTAACCCTAATTCTCCCATCTGTCTAGTACACGTATCTGTTTGTATGATATGTGCACAGTATCCTGGTGATACCTCTCCAACTCTCATGATCCTATTTCCTAGGGTATACCTATATCGGAAAGATTTTTCCTTACCGGCTATGTGGCGTATACGTTCTGTATCTGTAGGCATTCTATCGGCTCTATGTGAAAAGGTCATGGTTTTGTTATTCCATGACACTTCCCAATTTCCCGGCTTTCGGGGATTGGAAATGTTAAAACATATTAGGGATCTATCCACATGATATTGGTGGAGCTTCAAGCTAGGAGGACTGGAGATATTAAACCTCCTGTCCACCGGTCTCCCACCCTTTAGCTCAAGTACCTCCCCTACCGTTAAAGGAAATGGTACTAGCCCTGATTTGCTATGACCTTGAGGTACTTGAGAGCATACCCAACAATCTGTCTTATTTAACACACTACCCACTAAGGAGTGATAGTCACTCAATGGATGCCGGTCCATGTGGATATTAAAACTGGATTGGCATTTCTTAATGCACCCATCCTCAACTACATTGTCACAGAGCCTACAGATACAGTTTTCTTCAGCTAACAATCCTTCACAATGTTTACAAATAACATGGCTGCTAGATCGTTTCCGGTACTCGCCTTTGCTTGGTGATTGTGTTGCTATTGGAAATTTACACCTCCGTCTCAGTCATCAGAACCTTTCTGGATCCTTTCTCAACCTCACTGGTACTCTCACCGAAACAGACTGCTCTGGTCAACATCAGGGTCAACATGAAAACACGGATCACAGTCTCTTGGGGCGAGTCCATCTTACAGGAGGAGAAAAGGAGAAATTTGTAATGGGGGTACAGGAAAACAGTTTGAGGGGGAGAGAAACTTGTTACGATAATTAGTTCTCTAGTCTTGTTGTTCTTCTTGTTCTGCTGTCATCTCAAAGGTGCTGTCTCTCAGTTTTCTAAACATTCTGGTGATACAATATTTCTTCTAGCTCAGCGCTCTTTCTGTAAGGAGCAAAAATCTTGCATTACCATTTGTCCAACTACTGTGTGACATACCATCTTTAAAACATGAAAACATGAGTGAGAAGAGAGAGAAAACAAAAAAAAACACAGAAAGAGAGAACAATTCATATGCATATATATAACATAACACATCAATAAACAACAACAGGAAAAAAAACATTTTTCAAACATTCTTTTTTCTTCAGGAAAGAAAAAAAAAAAAAAAACATTGTCAGATCTTCCGTTCACCATCAGGCTGTCACATCTACATGTCCAATGGTATCCCTGCATAGTCTCTCCCACCAGCATTTCCATACCTACACTGTATCTGGCCAGGATACATCGATGCTGGCAGGTCATACTGGGGTGTGGTAGACTTCTGCAAGGACCAAATAGCTTATGTGATATTTGGGTCCTGCCGATGAACGTCAGAGATGGGGAAAAGAACATTTACAGATACATTTACAACGTTTCACCCGGTCATTCCTGTGTCTTCAGGGAATGACCTCCCAACTTGTTAACTGTTACCTCAGGCTTACCATCAGTCCTAGTGATCACCTTTCCTGACTACATATCATGAGTGTGGGCCAAAATTCTTCCTATCTGATCCCTGGTTACAATTTGGTGTGTCCTAACTTTTGCTCATTTTCATGTCTAGGGGGTCTGACTTTATGTGGGCTGTTGCAGTTACTGGCATAATGCCCTTCTCTTTTGCAAAGATCACAAACCCTGGGCTTCCTCCAAGTGTCAGTGAAATGGGGTCTTGGTTGATTTGATGTCTCCTCAAACGCTTGGATGCTCATCACCATCAACCGCTTTCCCTGTACCTCCCTGATTCCTTGGATACCCTGATTATGTCGTTGTCTAGGGAGTTGATATACCTTCTGTGAATCTTTGATCATACACTTAGATCTTTCCTAGGATCTGGGAAATCAGACATGATTGATCTCAATTCTGTCCGGGACCAGGGATGGCGCATTGCACTGTCCTTGACGGGAATGGGGACTGTGATCATCCTGACAGGACTAAATTCAATTACATCACTTTGTGTTGGTCTTACAATATAGGGTACATTTGTTTGTGCGTGATATAAAACATTGTACGTACCTGTGGACACGACCTCACCTGACCCTCCGTTAGGGGGTTTGATTATTGCCTTTACCGATTTGGTCGCGTCCACCTGGATGTCTTGTAGGATGGCTTCTGGAAGAGATGCCGACATCGTTCTGGGCTCACTTTCTTGTTTGTATTCCTGAGGGAAGTTTGACATGGGGTGCGACTTGCACAGGTTAACATTTGTGATTTTTACACTTTCATTTTTATAAACATTATTACATTTGTTACTTTCGTTCTTAATACAGTTACTAAGTGCATTTTTATCGTACAACATTGTGCCATTTCTCTGCAACCATAATCCTCTCCATTGCCATGTCTCTCTTCCCAAGATGAGGGTCAGATATGTAAGTTAAATTTCTTTGCATTTCACTTTCCTGTTGCCATAATTTTAAACAATCATAATGTTTGATCCGTCTCTTTACTGATTTAATGAGACCTATCCTTCTCCTTAGATTTAGTAACACATCTGGGCTAAAGCTGCCTACTCTTGGGAATTTCTCCCCGTCATGTACAGTCATTCTCTCCCATTCATCACATAAAACTTCTGTGTGTGACCCGTATTTTTCACACATTACGTACCTTGCCGACCCGACTGGTCGGTTCACTGAATCAACCCGAACCGAGGTTGATCGCCCCCTTCCTGAACAATTGGCCCCCATAACTTGCAGGTGTTGCTTTCACCACCTCTGACCTTCAATCAGGGTCTTCAGCGAACCCTTACAAAAACCAAAATGTTCACGATAGGCTGACGGTGGCGGTTTACCGAGTACCCCACTCACTCGCCCACGCCGACCAATACGACCTACACACTGTCCTAGTGCTGGCGTACTCGACCCAGGGCCCCTATGAACCTCTATTTACTGGAACATGTGAGTGTGTTCCGCAGAGCATTGACCCTTTCCAGTAACTATTGGTTGTTGGACAATTCCTGAGTGACCAGCGAACTTCCCTTCAGAAAATAAAAAATTACACAAATCACGTCAGAATGTACAAATAGTGTTTATGACCGGTTTCGTACACAAATGGTACTGGTCAGACTAACTAATGCACACAATTACGTGCGGTACAATCGTTCAGCACATAAGCAACTAATCTTATGTGCAGAGCGACCAGTGGAATCGAAAATTTCGGCTGCGAATTCCTTCAGCCAGAGCTTTATTGGCCTATATGGGTTCTGCACCAACCCCCTGGGTTGTGCTACTTATCTCTATCTATAGCGGACTTCTTTGTCTGCTGTACCTGAACCTCCTGGTCTGTTCTGGACCTCCTGGTCTGTGCTACAGTATGACCTCCTGGTCTGCTATACTCTACTGCTCAAATTTTATATTTAACAAGGGATGCCTCCCTAGCCACCATGTACGACACTTACATGCATGTACCTCTGCGAGAACTCGACTTCTTGTGGTTCAACCTTGAAAATTGTATAAACTTATATATACAAAACACTCACTCACCACATGTACACTTTTGTTTCTATTTCTATTTCTGCGCAGAAATTTCTTTCCTTTAGACCAGATGAGTTGTAAATTGGAGAAGGATCTATTAGCTTAAATTTTGGACACTAAAATTGACTTGCGCTACTTATCGCGTTGCCACCTTTTCACCTGTTAAAAATAATACTATTGTGTGATTTGAGTTACGTGGGCGTACCCAGACGCTCCGTTGCATCGGCCCTCGCGTCGCGTACGCTCTGTCCTTGTAAGGACACGTGTACACAGACCAAGTACGTTCACAGTAACACACTACACGTTTATCAATGTGAATGATCTTTAAGTGTAATCATTCACTATACACCACCCAAATCTCCCTTGTATTCTTAGGCGAGACTGTGTGCGTGCTTTTTACAATTATACCCTTAAATATTACTTTTTATCTTTTTAACTACTAATAGCAACAAATCTTTCTTAGCACGTTATCAATGCAAATTGCAAACAGGAAGGTGAGATGTGAAAATTACACAAATGAACATGCAATTCTAAATTTAATCTAATAACATACATTGATGTAAGCACACGCATATAGATATTACATATAAGTGCCAATCACTATTACTTATGATTGACTATGATATAGATTAAATAAATGCATAAAAAACTCATTAAATGATGATTTATTTTTGACAATGGATGGCTGATTATTTCCTGAGTCAACTGAAAATCAGCCGCTTAGGGAGAAAAAATAAAAAAATAAAAAAATGTGACCTTCCCAAAATGGCCGCTGCTCCTCCCCCTTTCACCTCCATGAGGGTCACACAAAATGGTGGACAGACCATGCTGCTTCTTGTCACAAAGAAAGTCATCATTCAAACTCCTAAAGTTATCATGCTATGCAGGGCGATTAAAAATAATTTTAAACCTATTTAAACAGACAAACCATCCAATCTGCGTGTGTAGTTGGCACCAAATAGAAATAAAAAAAAACAGATTTTCAAAGACAATAACGTACTGTTCCTACCTTCCAGTTCCCGAATTCCCTCAGCACTCCTTACCAGGTGAAGCAGACAATTAACTGGTCAGCACTGCAGTATCCCCGACCTCCAAACGGTTTAACGAGGGATACTACCTTCTCCGCCCTTTGCTGACCTGATAATGTCTGCTAAAATTACCTAGTGCAGATATGTGAAGACCGGAGGACGAGTCCCCAATTGACAATGTCTATATTATTTGACCTATTAAAACACGTTAAAGGTTAAAGAACACAGTACGCAATTGGCGCAAAAAGTACCGCAAGGGTACTCCCTTTACTATACCTTAAGGAATGTACTTATACTGTAAACATTTGTGCAGTGACAATGTGTAGATGTAATGCAGTGTAACCTTGTTAGCTTAAAAGCTGTATGAGCGACTATGACGCTCTGAGTACACTTAGAAATATAAGAAATACACAGATACCGAGCTTAGGGTCTAACGCCTTATTTGAATGTTATACTTGCAAAAGAATAATACAGTACAAGTCATACACTACCAATATAACATAGACTACCTAACCAGATAACTACACAGGAAATACAATACAATACAATTACGTTTAAGAAGAAAAGAGAGGGAAAGGGGAGAAGAGAGAGAGAGAGAGATATGGCTCACAATAACAATAAAGACAATATGATTGCAGAGAAGCTTACACATGTGAGGAACAATCGCTGCGCAGTTAGTCAATGCTGAGAATCTTTGTGGAGAAAATACTTGAGCTTACCCATACTGGCTGTCCCTATATACACAACCCTACAATACCGCATGGGACAGAAGCTAGACTCCATTTTGGGAAAACTCCAATGATTCCAAAGACTGCAACACATGGTTGAAAGGGGGAGGGGAAAACACCCAGCAGCAGCCATTTCTTACAAACAAACTAATCTTATTTCACATTCCAAACAACTTCCTAGAACCATCTTATTCAATTTCACATTCCAAACAACTTCAGTATCTCAATAACCAGAGCATATTCATCACAAGACCAGATCACAATGTAACCACACATATCAGCCTGCCATTGCTACCAGCACATATTCCCAGATCTATCACACAAACAAGTTACAATATCCTATTTAAACCAGCACCATTGACCTTAAAGCAATCTGTCTATATTTCCTTATCTAGCCATGTGAATTCAATACTTAGCCTTTAGCTTGGAGGTCAGTCCTGGGGATGTAGCCGTCATGTTGCTGGGTGCCAGGTAGCTGTGTGAGTGAGTGAGCCCTGTGTTCTCCAGTGGGTATATCATACCCTCATTCCAGCTGTGGGGGTGTGTCAACAACAGGATGTGTGTGTGTCCCTCACAGCATGTGAGCCAGCTGCATCAGTGGCCTTGGTTATGCAAAACAATGGATGATGACTAACACATTCCTGTCTTGTGGGAAGCTATTGTTTGGCGAATACTGTCCCACTGTCCACTCTCAGTTGAGACAATGACATCTCAGCAATCATTCTTCTGGAGACAAATCCAGCCCCATTTCGTAAACACAGGTGTTGGCCCTCCTCATTGAGTCTCAAAGCTCAGTGTAATTAAAGGCTATTGTACTCCGTCTGCGGGAAAGATACTGATTCGGAATACAATTAATCTTCAATTACTATTCCTGTGCTTAACTATGCATATGAAGATGTGAAGCCCTCCCAACATGCAAACTATTGTTTGGGGAATCTCTAAGGTCAAAGAGCCATTTGAGACCCACTGATACCTGCTGGACTCAGGGGAATATTAACTTATAAAATACATTATTTTGATTAAATATGTAGCGTGCACACACATGAGGTGCATATATGGCAACGTGCAGCGTGATATTTTTCTGACTTTGACAGAATGCAGTACACTCACAGTTATTACAGCAAAGAGGAACAAAGAAACAGCAGGGGGGGGGGGATATGATATAAATAAAGTCTGCAAGCCAAGTGCTGACAGGGACTGAAGGGATCCTGAGGTGAACTGGAGGCACCCAGTTGGCTCATATAGATGTAGCGCTGAAATATCTCAGCTTATCCCAAAACATGCTGCAGAAGTCAGGTGAAAAAAAGAGAGAGAGAGACACCTGGATTTCTTTGACAATCTGCCGCAGGTCTGACTGGATGAGCAGAGAGGATAACAATATGCAATACACAGGAAAGAAATCCAAGAGCAGAGTACAGAACCAATTAAGGTCAGCTAAATCTATCAAACAGGTAAGTCCAGCATGCTTGTAGTAAGTAAAGTTGGATGTGATAGGAATGTGAATCATGACAGACATGACCTGAGAGGCCAAAATATTGCTGTGAGCACTTCATTGTGAGTTTTGAAGCCAGGATCCCACAATAAATGGCCTACAGTATTAGACTATTAGACTAAGTATGTATTAGACTAAGTATGTAGACCAAGGTCAGTAAGAGCAGACAGAGCTGGATTAAGGCTTTGGGACAGTAAGACTCAGGGGCCGTAAAGACCAACATTTGGGATACAGGGATTGGGTCATAGTATCCAAACTTTCTGCTTGCACTTGAACAGGAGGTGTTGCCACCCGTCACTCCCCTATTTCACCTCATATTGGGGCTTGCACACTGCTTAGTGCTTCCCCAGCTGCTGAGCTGTCCCTAGCCTCACGCATACAGCAAGGGGAGCATTCCCTCCCTACCTTTCCTCCAGTCCACAGGTGGGACAGTCCACAAAAAACAGAAGTGTCCCACCACTCGTGATAGTTGGGGGGCTATGCCCATATACATAGTCACACACAATTACCTAAATATATACAGTCACACACATATACACATACATACAGTTTATATATATATATATATATATATATATACTGTCCCATACATACAGTAGTCACACAGATATACACATACATATATACTGTCAAACATATACACATACATATGTCTATATACTGTCACACACATATACCCATATATACAGTCACAAACACACAAGTAAAGCCACAAACATACAGTCAAACATTTATACACATATACACATGTCACACACAGAGTCATAAACATACACACATACATATTGTTCTGCCTTTCAGTTACACATAAAGCTTTATCTTTGCCTTTAATAGGATTAATTGAGCCAGGGCAGTCAGACTTAATCCCCTCTGTAATGACTTAATCCCCTGATGTATTTTTCTCAATGTACTGTATTGCAGATGAGAACAATAGATGAAGGGTTTATGTTAATAAACCATGGTGTGCCTAGGCGCAGCAGAGAAGCTAAGATAAATGTGGCTCCATCTGTATGTCTCCTTGACAATATTCTGGGCATAACCACCTCTACTTTCCAATAATCCAAACAGATGTGATGAGCTGAAGAATGGTGCTTAGTAT
This sequence comes from Pseudophryne corroboree, assembly GCF_028390025.1. NCBI lineage: Eukaryota > Metazoa > Chordata > Amphibia > Anura > Myobatrachidae > Pseudophryne > Pseudophryne corroboree. The sequence continues at coordinate 616,499,651 of NC_086447.1, forward strand.
ATAATAGAGAAACTGGCAAAATCGTAAAAATAAGTGATAGAATGCAATTACAACATGCAGAGATAAGATACAAACGTAAAAACATGCAATACTTAGAAACATGAACAAACTACTGTATGCGACCAACATGAAATTATGGGTCCGGTATGTAATACCAGCGGTTAGGATCCTGGCGGTCATTAATCCCGACAGCCGGAATCCCGGCAGTGAGTACAGCGGCCTCGCTGTGCTCGTCACGTTTCAGGCAGCGTACATTATCCGAGTGGGAACTAGAGGCTTTGGTCGGGATTCTGACCGGCGCCATTTCACCTACTGTCAGGAATCCGGCGTTGGTCTCCTCACCTCTGGGACACAGACAGCCGGTAAATTAACTGCTTCCCGAAATTACATATGCAAAGGATTGGCTGTGGTGTAAAATAGCTGCTGTACATACAGCAGCTGACTGTCAGCAGATCTATGACGGCAGATTTAGGGGTGTAAAACTCGTCCGTGAGGTTCACAATTAAACTACTTCTGTGCTGACCACTAGATGGGGCTGATAACATAAATGACTAAACACAGAAATGCTGTGGGCTGACACATATAATAACACACTTACACATATATAGCATCCCTCTTCCTCCCTCTTACCTTAAAACCATCACTTGACACACTGTCTGCAGCTGCTCCTGCCTCTTCAGCTTGGTACACAATGGAGTGACTTAACAGCCAATTGCCCATCTGTGACGTCAGTCCCTGCAGTAAGTCTCTCACACTCACAGCCAGATGTAGATATATTGGGCATCGGCTGTGCTTCAGGGCTAACTTGATATGTCAATCATGTAACATATGGTACATTTAAAGTTTTAAACAGGAATCAATCAGTATTTCAGTGTCTACAGATGCTGACAATGGGCAACTTAGACTTTCACATTTGGACGTACGGATGTACACAAGCAGGACTGGACTGCCCATCTGGTACTTCTGGCACATGCCAGAAGGGGCGATGGGCTGGTGAGCCGGTCCGGTCCGGTCACACAGAGAGCCGGGAAGACTGCGCGCAGTGCAGCTTCCGGCTCTCTGTTTGTCCCCTCCGCTGTCCGAAGTGCTGGTTGCTAGGAAATACGGGGGCGTGCCCTGAGGTCCACGTCCCCTGACTCGCAGCACACCCCCGTGAAGTATGTCTGTACTCCCCCTTTCACTATGCACGTGTTTCGGCCCCAGTCAATCCCTGTACACAAGGGAAAAACTTGGTAGCAGCATTTGCATAAAGTCGCAGACAGGCAACCACAAATAGATGCTGCTGTGGCAGCTTCTGCGTCCACTTCTGAATCAGCCCCTGAGAGTCACAGCAGAAGCAGATGATGTCAGTAAGGCGCATTCACTCAGATTTCAGTATAAGTTCAACTGAAATTTAAAAAAATAACTATTTACATTTTGTTATAAATAAGTAAATATTTAAATATGTAATATGATAGAGCATTTCTTTTTCAAACAATTACTTCTTAATAGCTTTCAAATGTAAAAAGCTAACACAGTGTAACAAGTATAGAAAAAATAGCACACATGTTCAAAGCTATAGTAATAATTTATTATTAATGATATATTATTACTAAAACAACTGCTATAAAATAGCTATGATTATTATTGTCAGTGTGTTATGATTTCTTCATTTGATTTGAGAAGGCATTAAACATCTGTTTGCTCAAGCAGTCTGCATAGTATTTTGTAACATGTAGAACTTAAATCTAACATCTGGCTTGGCTGTTGTTTTCATTTCAGACCCATCTGGCTGTGTCCAAAATGTACTTTATTGTTATATAACAAAAGTTGATGGAGCTGTATCTTTTGTGCAGTAAGAGAACATTTGCAAACATTATGGAAAAAAAGCATTGTTTTTAAGAACACGCAAGGAAAGAATCTTATATTCTACACCCCTTCCTAAGAGATTCCAGATGTAAGATGCTATATAATAGCTATTTTAATGTATTTGAATTTTAGTTTGTGCAGTTTTAAAATACCAAATTGACTATACTGGTATTTTAATGTCAGATATACTTACAGTTATGGTGTGTACACACGGTGAGTCCTTGCTATGCCCGATTTTCACTTTGCGATTTCCCCTGAACTCCCCGGAGCCCAGCACCACCGATTTTGACTAACTTTTCTTGAGATATGGACTATGTGTGCTTACGATTTTGGCTTATGTGAGATTTAATTGACATGTGAGATGGGGTGTCGTACGGTATGCCGGCGCTCGGGCTCCCGGCGCCGGGAGCCCGACCGCCGGCATACCGACAGCGTGGTGAGCGCAAAGGAGCCCCTTGCGGGCTTGCTGCGCTCGCCATGCTGCGCTCGCCACGCTGCGGGCTGCGCGCGCCACACTATTTTATTCTCTCTCCAGGGGGGTCGTGGACCCCCACGAGGGAGAATAGTTGCCGGTATGCCGGGTGTCGGGATTCCGGCGCCGGTATACTGTGCGCCGGGATCCCAACATTCGGCATACAGAAGACCACCCGTGAGATGAACTAGATGGTACACCGATCTAGCAAGGATTGGCTTGCCTGCACAGTCTATCTTTTCTTGCGATGCCGACCTGGCGGGACCGTGCATCGGGATCGAGTCTGGATCGCAAGTGGTACAACACCTTGCGATTTGCACTAACTTTTCTTGCGATTTTGACTATATAGTCAAAATTGAAAGAAAAAATCTCACCGTGTGTACACACCCTCAGACTGTGCTTCAGTGTACTGCATCATTACTGCAGACCAGTATCACTTTCCACAATATTGTATCCAAACTGCTCTCTACATTGTGCTATGTCTGCTGCCCTGTAGTTCTCTGCTATGCTTTGATTTGAATAGAGGTGAAAAATAGCTAATTATTAGAGGCCTAATTCAGACCTGATTGCTGGGCAGAGAATTTTGCACTGCTGCGATCAGATAGTCGCCGCCTACAGGGGGAGGGTATTTGAGCTGTGCAAGTGTGTGAACGCATGTGTAGCAGAGCTGCACAAACTGATTTTGTGCAGTGTCTGCGCAGCCCAGGACTTACTCAGCCACTGTGATCACTTCAGCCTGTCCGGGACCGGATTTGACGTCAGACACCCTCCCTAAAAATGCTTAGACACACCTGTGTTTTTCAAGACAGTCCCTGAAAACAGTCAGATGCCACCCACAAACACCCTCATCCTATCAATCTCCTTGCAATCGCCCATGTGATCGTTTTATTTGCACCATCCCGTCACTATGCACCGATGCCCGGTGCAGTCGTCCGACGCGCCTGAGCATTGCGGTGTATATGCTTGCGCAGTTCGGACCTGATCGCAGGCTGTGAGAAAACGCAGCCTAGCGATGAGGTCTGAATTACCTCCTAGGTTGTCTCGCAGTGGCACCTACAGCGGTGGGGCTGCAGCACAGTCCAAACTTCAAATAGGGGAGCCACACCAACTGCCACTCCAAACATTGCCAGGCGGGACTCACTAGCAGTTGGTGTGGCTCCTGTGAATGCCAAATTGATTTCTCACAAATATTTAAAATGCCCGCTCTAATATATATTGTAAACGCCTGCACCTCTTATTACCATATCCCATGAATGTGCGCTATACATCGCAAAACACTGCATCCCATAAGAGAAAACAATACACCCACACATTATCTGAGTTCCAAAGCTCATTGATGTATATATTTGTTATTAAAAAGGATATGGATTCAATATATATTACAAAGTACAGTATACCTAAAGTTACATGGTTACACTCACACAGTAAGCAGTTAAAACATATAGTTACATACAGTTACATGCCATTACATACAGTTTCAGTTACAGGCCAGCGATACAATTACCATTCCCTCCAATGCATCTTATGTCTCTCTCTCTCTGTAAATAAATACAGGAACTGATCTGCCAGCAACTCCTTCATCCTCTGAGACCAAAAAGCCACTGAGCTCCTGTGTGATCAATAAGTGTTATCTAGTTTTTTTGGGGGAGGGATTCACGATGAGTCACCAGTCCCTTTGTATATGCTAATCAGGTTCAGCCTTGAAGACATCCAAAGGGCTGGCATGAGTTTCCTGTTCATTACCTGTTTGGAATATCTATTGTTCTAATAAAAGAGATTTTAGCTTTTATACATTTATTCATAATTCCGTGTTGCAATGTCCTACAACTTAATAACAAGTATCAAATGAATCCACACATTAATTTGGTCGTTTTAACAGTAAATATGACAGGTCTATCTTGTTTTCGTTCATATAATGTCAGGTCCGGGTGTTTTTGTGAATCCGTTAACCCGGGACCAACCACAGGTGTAGGTGCTGGGGTATGAAGAAAGCAGGGAGGACGAAGAAAGTTCCGTTCTATATATTTATTGAAATTAACAATTCCAGTAAAGAGTTAAATGACAAGTTTGTTAATCATCATATCATACTGAAGTATTGCAGGAATGGCAGAAATAATATGCAGGATAAATTTCAAAGACAAATAAAAGAAATGTTCATGGTACTGTATGCAAAAACAAGCTGATGAATAAATGTTGAATTGTCCAAATATAAACAAGCTTTGATGCTGAACTGCAGAATGTGATTAACTGGATAATGCAGACATGAAGAAATAACTGTAAGGATTTGCAATGGAGTTTTGAGAGTTAACTGAGAGACTGTGAAGAATTATCCTTGTTATGACAACATAGCAAATATAAAGTACTGAATTGGGTTACTTGCGGGTTCCGGAGATCACTGTGAAACTGTAGTAGATGACAAGGTGATGAATGGGTTAAATGCAGAGTTGAACAAACGAACAGCTGAGGGAAATGGAATCCTCCAAACTTTGTATGGTAGACAGACAAGGTAACCTCATGCAAGACTCTGGGAATACAACTGTTTCCAGTAGGTGAGCAATTAACTGACAGCACAGCGGAGAGCCGGTGGATCTTTCAGCAGTGAAGGCTGCAGACGGACCTCTGGGAACGGAGGCGATATCTGAACCACGGGAATCACACAGGAATGCACGGAGAGAGCTCAGAGCTAGAGCACAGCGTTGATACAACAAAGCACTGGCCCAGAGTAACATAATCCCAGCCTACTTAAAGGCAGCACAAGCACGGGATTGGTTTACACCTGCCCACAGGTGTTTTCACAAGTGCTCTGTATTACCTATTTGGTCTCCAACATGGCCACCTCCTATACAGCAGACACACCGCAGTGCCTTAGGCCATTTGGTCCCCGCACTCACAGTTCCCAGATTCTGCATTACCTGTGCCACCGATCACGCCGCGTCCCCACACGGGCGCACAGCACCGCGAGCAACCGCACTGGCAACGGATGAACCCCAGAACCCGCAAAGATAAGAGACCGGTTCGTGACAGTACCCCCTCTTCTATGGGTGGTCTCCGAACACCTTTGAACCTTATCAGGATTTTTGGAGAAGTATTTCTGTACCAGTCTTGGAGCATGAACATCTTCAGAGAAAACCCAGGATCTCTCCTCCGGACCGTAACCCTTCCAGTCGACCAGAAACTGTAAACGTCCATATCGGGAACGTGAGTCCACAATCTCTTTAACTTCAAATTCCTCATTCTGCAAAGAGTGAACTTTAGGAGATTTGGACTGGGTAGTACAGAACTTATTGAGAATCAAAGGCTTCAGTAAAGATGTATGAAAGGCGTTAGGAATTCTCAAAGACGGTGGCAACTTGACTTTGTATGACACAGGGTTGAGTACTTTTACAATGGGAAATGGACCAATAAACTTGGGAGCAAATTTCTTAGAAGGAACTTTGAACCTGAGATTGTGCGTAGAAATCCAAACTTGGTCTCCCACCTTGTAATTCGGTACAGCTTTACGTTTTCTATCTGCAAAAGATTTATAACGAGCGGAAGTTTTGACCAACGACTTACGCACACAACTCCAGATTCTGGATAGACGTTGAAGCTCTTGATCTGCTGCTGGAACCTCTAGGGCTGGCAATGGATGGAACTCCGGCACACGAGGATGAAAGCCGAAGTTAACATAAAAGGGCGTAGATTCTGAAGACAAATGGAAGAGATTATTATGAGCAAATTCTGCCAATGGAAGGTAGTCAACCCAGTCATCCTGTGAGGACGATATATATAGCCGGAGAAATGTTTCAAGGTCTTGGTTTACTCTCTCAGTTTGTCCATCTGTCTGAGGATGATATGCAGAAGAAATGTTCAACTTGACATTTAAAGATGAACAAAGCGACCTCCAAAACTTGGCCACAAACTGTGTTCCCCGATCAGAGATGATCTCTCGAGGAAGGCCATGCAACTTGAAGATTTCAGAGATGAACAATTTGGCTAGTAAAGGGGCTGATAGTAATCCAGTTAATGGAATGAAATGTGCCATTTTTGAAAATCGATCCACTATCACCCAAATGGTATTTCGCCCTTTTGATGGAGGTAGATCGGTCACGAAATCCATTGAGATATGAGTCCATGGTTGCTTGGGTATGGATAATGGATGTAATAAACCTGGTGGAGAACTTCCTGGACTCTTATGTTGGGCACATCCAGGACATGCTGCAATAAACTCTTGGACATCGGCTTTGAGACGTGGCCACCAATAAGACTGTTGAATAAACTTGAGAGTCTCTAGAACCCCAGGATGACCCATGAAGGAAGAGGAGTGAGCCCAGGTAAGCAGCCGTTTTCGAAGATTTGTGGCGACAAAGGTCTTACCAGGCGGAGGAACTGGAGAGGTTCGAGTCATTAAAAAGGACGTAGAATTCACAATGGCTTGATTCGTGGTAGCATCATTTGATTCAGAAGAAGCAAAGGACCGAGAAAGGGCATCTGCCTTTTTGTTCTGAGATCCTGGACGATAGGTGAGCTTGAAATTAAATCGTGTGAAGAAAAGCGCCCATCGAGCTTGTCGTGGATTTAAGCACTGAGCTGACTGCAGATATAGAAGATTCTTATGATCAATATATACTGTAATGCGATGTTGTGCTCCTTCTAGAAGGTATCTCCACTCCTCGAATGCCAACTTGATGGCAAGTAATTCTTGCTCGCCGATTGCATAATTACGCTCGGCCGGGAGGAACTTTCGGGAGAAATATCCGCAGGGATGGACTTTTTTATCTTCAAAGACTTGTGACAACACAGCTCCTACTGCTTCTGTAGATGCATCCACCTCTAGTAGAAAGGGACGATTCAAATCAGGCTGTCGAAGAATGGGGGCTGACACAAAGGCTTGCTTTAAATCAGAGAAGGCTTTGATTGCTTCAGAAGACCAGTTCGTAGGATTTGCTCCCTTGCGAGTTAGGGCTGTGATGGGAGCAGCTAACGTAGAATAATTCTTAATGAATCTCCTATAGAAATTAGCAAAGCCAAGAAATCGCTGAATCCCCTTGATAGTTGTAGGAGTGGACCAATCTCGGATAGCTTGCGTCTCTGGGATGGATAGCGGATAAATTTGTCCCCTAGGAGGGGTTTTGCCCGGAACCAGGACGACTGGGCAGTCCCATTCGCGATGAGGAGGTAGAGAGTCTGCTGCTTGTTTACTGGAAACATCCGCAAAGGATTGATACACCGGAGGTAGATCGAGAAGGCTAATTGACCGGAGAGGTACAATTGAAGCTACACAGTCCTTGGTACAAGATTTCCCCCACGAAAGGACTTCCATGGTTTGCCAATTAAGTTGAGGATTATGTTTCTGCAGCCAAGGTAAACCAAGTATCACATCTTGAGAGGCTTTGGGAATCACGTAGAAGGAGAGGTATTTGGAATGGAGCACACCAACTTTCATCTTGAGACATACGGTTCGATGAGTAATTATACCATCTGGAATTCGACTTCCATCCACTGCTGTAACAGCAACTGCTGCTTCCAGAGGCATGGTTTGAACTTTAGACCGTATGACAAAGGCTGAGGAGATGAAGTTCTCGGCTGCCCCGGAATCTAGGAGAGCTGAAACTTTCACTGTAGAACTTGGAACTTCTAATTTAATGGACAAGGTTGGCTCTTTCCCAGAACGTGATTCTAAAGTAACTCCTAGCTTAACCTCTCTTGAATAAGCTAGGAGGCGAGAGTTTCCCGGTCAGAGTTTGCAGAATTTAACTAAATGTTCGGAGGACCCACAGTACATGCAGAGGTTACCCTGTCGACGACGAAGTCGTTCCTCCTCTGTGAGGCGAGAGCGCCCAATCTGCATAGGTTCTTCTGTCGTTACCGGAGACTGTGATGAAGAATCTTGTCGAGGCCAAGGATGATAACGTGGACTGGATCGCTCTGCCCTGGATTTCTCTAAACTTCGCTCCCTGTAACGTAGGTCAAGTTTGTTACAGAGAGAAATCAATTCATCCAGTTTAGTTGGCACATCCCGGATAGTTAAATCATCCTTGATTCTCTCTGAAAGTCCATTCCAAAACGCGGCGATCAGGGCCTCCTCATTCCAGTTTAACTCTGAAGACAACGTGTGAAACTGAATAATATATTGACTGACAGGACGTAAACTTTGACGTAGACGGAGAATCTCCAAAGATGCTGAGGTGGTCCTGCCTGGTTCGTCAAAGATTCTCCGGAAGGATGATACGAACTCCTTGTAATTAGAGAGGATAGGATCACCTCTTTCCCATAATGGTGATGCCCACTCCAGAGCCTGACCGGAGAGGAGGGCAATAATATATGCAACCTTAGAATGAGCTGATGGGAAACTAGCGGATAACAGTTCGAACTGGATCTCGCATTGATTCAGGAATCCTCTGCAAAGTTTTGGAGTTCCGTCAAACTTACTCGGAGAGGGTAACTGCAAGCGGGACGTAGGCAGCGTCACAGGAGAAGCTGTAGTAGTTACTGGGACAACCGGAGTTGGAATCTGGACTTGAGTCGTTTTAATAGCCGTATGAAGAGTCTCTAAACGGTCTGCCAAAGTTTGCATAAACTGCACTATTTGTGTCTGTATAGACTCCTGGTTTTCCAGACGGGAAAGGATATCTGACGTAGCACCGCCTCCTGCGAATTGGTCACTTGACGGATCCATGTGGCCAGTGCTTACTGTCAGGTCCGGGTGTTTTTGTGAATCCGTTAACCCGGGACCAACCACAGGTGTAGGTGCTGGGGTATGAAGAAAGCAGGGAGGACGAAGAAAGTTCCGTTCTATATATTTATTGAAATTAACAATTCCAGTAAAGAGTTAAATTACAAGTTTGTTAATCATCATATCATACTGAAGTATTGCAGGAATGGCAGAAATAATATGCAGGATAAATCTCAAAGACAAATAAATGTTCATGGTACTGTATGCAAAAACAAGCTGATGAATAAATGTTGAATTGTCCAAATATAAACAAGCTTTGATGCTGAACTGCAGAATGTGATTAACTGGATAATGCAGACATAAAGAAATAACTGTAAGGATTTGCAATGGAGTTTTGAGAGTTAACTGAGAGACTGTGAAGAATTATCCTTGTTATGACAACATAGCAAATATAAAGTACTGAATTGGGTTACTTGCGGGTTCCGGAGATCACTGTGAAACTGTAGTAGATGACAAGGTGATGAATGGGTTAAATGCAGAGTTGAACAAACGAACAGCTGAGGGAAATGGAATCCTCCAAACTTTGTATGGTAGACAGACAAGGTAACCTCATGCAAGACTCTGGGAATACAACTGTTTCCAGTAGGTGAGCAATTAACTGACAGCACAGCGGAGAGCCGGTGGATCTTTCAGCAGTGAAGGCTGCAGACGGACCTCTGGGAACGGAGGCGATATCTGGACCACGGGAATCACACAGGAATGCACGGAGAGAGCTCAGAGCTAGAGCACAGCGTTGATACAACAAAGCACTGGCCCAGAGTAACATAATCCCAGCCTACTTAAAGGCAGCACAAGCACGGGATTGGCTTACACCTGCCCACAGGTGTTTTCACAAGTGCTCTGTATTACCTATTTGGTCTCCAACATGGCCACCTCCTATACAGCAGACACACCGCAGTGCCTTAGGCCATTTGGTCCCCGCACTCACAGTTCCCAGATATCTGCATTACCTGTGCCACCAATCACGCCGCGTCCCCACACGGGCGCACAGCACCGCGAGCAACCGCACTGGCAACGGATGAACCCCAGAACCCGCAAAGGTAAGAGACCGGTTCGTGACAAATAATACACATTGATGACATTACTTCATTAGATAATTTTAAATCATCATGATGTCTGGCGCTTGATACCACCACAATTATGTACTGTATGAAATAAGTGTCGAATCCATCTCTGTGGCATGTCCATGTAAATGCGTGTGTTACCATATATTGCTGTGCTCGCTGCGCGTATTTGCAAGTAAAGCGACTTATAATGTGTGTAGAGTTTGTATGTTCTCTTTATGTAATATTTTTGACTTTGACAGTCCACCCTTTGGCAGCAAACAATAACTGCCATCAATTATTAACATAAGAAAAAAAAATATTTCATACAATAATCCGTGACCTAGACACAAGTATGTATGCATTTCGCAAATCAGACACTTGACTATATTTGGGGAAGACAGGGAGGAGGACGAGACATCCTCTATATGCACTTGGCAGTCACGGGACCACTGGTTGGGTGTGGGACAACATTCAACCTATAGAGTATGCTGGGACAGTGCTTTGGCCTATAATGTCTGATTTGCGACGAACATTTCACACATACATGTACCTACGTCTTTGTACACTGATGTTTGGATTCGATTGAGGTTCTGCTGGGTAGGTGAAGAAGACTCAAACAAATCGTGACAGTGACATATAAAATATTCATGATCTACATATTCCTATCATTTTCTGAACATTGTTTCCATTTCTGGAACGTATGTATGCTAGGTCTGTTTAATAATTGAACAAGGGTTATAAGTAGTGTCTTTCCTAAATAACATAAACTTTCGGAGTTCAGGGAGAGCCACTCATAAACCTTTCTTCCACATATATTAATGAGCTCTTTATCTGCAATGTGTGAATAGCCATTGTCTGATTGTTCCTGATTACCTCTGAACTTCATAACTACTAGAACTTTGATTTTTCTCTGACTTTAACAAACTGATCGGCTAATCCTGGGATCCTATAAGATCACTCCTTCCTACAGAACCAGTTCCAGTCCCACACTCGACTCATCATAAAAAAACCTCGCAAAAATAGAATATCCTGAAAAATAAATGTTTGTCAGCGGGAAAGAGAGAAAAGAGAAATAGAACAAAACAACTCTTGTTCATAACAAATCAATTACAATGACTGGTCTTTCTGCAATCCTTTAGTACGCTCAGGTAGTGTTCAACAGTGCCACCTCTCAGTCTTCACGGAACAGAGTCTCTGGTGATACGAGGTTCTCTTTGCCTTGCTCTTTGGACACACAGTTCACTTGGAACACACAGTTCACTTCGAACACACAGTTCACAAACTCGATGAATGTGAGCAATAAACTACTTTGTCACGAGTTCTCTCCGGGTCAGCGACCTTCCTGCAGTGGGACGAGTGGACCCAAGTCTCTCTTTCGGCGACCTTTAGTGCTGTCAACAAATCTTGGTATGGTCCTTCCCACCTGTCTATTAGGCAACCTGAGCGTAAGAACAATCACACAGTCTCTTGGTTCACAATCAAGACAGTTAGTATTTGGCATACCAGCAATCAACAGTTTCAAGTTCTTTTGTCAAGCTCTCAAATGCTGGCTCATCTCAATAAGGTACTGTACTGTCACCTCATTGGTGTATTTCTGATCATTGTGCGGATCAATCATGACATGAGGTTGTCTTCCAAAAACAACCCAAAAAAAACACAAATACCAAAACCAAATTTCGTAGAGGGTGATTCGTTAAGTGAAGATCTGGGAGTGGTTCCGAAGCTACATAATACTAGTGGCAGTATCTATGATCACAATAGTACAATTTCAAGCTTTGCTCCTACTTCTAGGGGTACCATTATCTACACACAAATTTCTGCGCAATTTTTCTTTGCGGTAAACACAGCCGTATCCGTGGCGGCAGGAAATGCCTCTACCCAGTTAGAGAAAACATCAGTGCACACCAATACATAACAATAATTCCTAAAGAGGGTTAACTGTACGAAGTCGACTTGTATTTCCTGAAAAGATCCGTCTGCAGGAGGGATATGGGATGGCTCTGTTGGTATTGCTTTACCAATATTCTTCCTCAAGCAAGTAAGACAGGTCATTGCTCTCTTACCTGCATGAGAATAGAATCCTGGCGCACTCGAGTAGGCTATCATCAGCCTGCACCTACCCACAGTCCTGAGGACTCCTGGCCATACCCCTTTGTCCTCCAGACTGCCTTTTCCTGTAGGGAACACAATTTTTTGTATCTTAATTTAACTATCGTGTGCTTGCAATGTAGAGTACCATGAGCATAACTCAAAAAAGAAAAGAAAAAAGAAACATCTCTAGAGGAGAGAAAGAAGAAGAAAATGAAAAAGAAAATGTCAGTTTTGCCATTCACCAACAGGCATATCAGTGTCTATACAAAATTTCCCTTCACCAGTATTCCCATTCTCCACCCTTTGTGCATGACAAGGCACACTGCAGTAATACTGGTGTCATCATGCTGTTGAGATATACTGGGCTTGGGCAGAACTCTGAAGGACCTAGGCATGTGGAGTTTGAACTGTACTTGGGTCCATGTATTGTACCACCCTGTGTGAACGCAAAAGATGAAGAGGAAAACTGTAGAGAAACAGAATAGAGATTGGTGACAGATGAGTTTGTAGAGGTGAAGAAGATTTTATTAAAATTTGACAACTGGATTGGGCACTACGGGGAAGTGATTCTCTACTTGGTCTATACCCCTAAAAAAAAATTCTGTGTGTCTTATCTCTGCTGGGACTTTCCCAGCCATCAATCCAGTGTCCTGTCCATCCTAAGTTCATAGGGAACCCAGTATCTGTGAGATAATTTCCTCTACCTGTGATGGACATGCATCTAGAACAGTAGAATGCGACATTTGTCTTCAAGTTTTGTCAAAGGGTAATGTTGCATTTATTTTGTTCTTCCCATTAGCCGAATCTGTGTTTTCTTATGATTCCTTACTATATGTCCCTTAGTCCCGTCTATGTGTTTAATAATGTGGCTTGTGTTTTCTGTCTAGGGGATCTATATTGACTATGTGTCCTACTACTCCTACAATCTCTGGCAAAATGCCCTTCCTTCCTACAAGTGTAACATATTATTGACCATTTGGGATCTGGGGTTTGGACTGATGGGTCTTTCCTGTATGTGCCAGTATACTTACCATCCTCAACCTCTCCACCTGTTGTTCTCTGCGCCTAGCACTATTCTGGTGATGTTCAATAGCACACTATCTAAGATTAGCTACTGTGACCCCTTTCCAATTTTGCAAAGAAGTCCGCACCCTGACACTCAATGCCTTATTGAGCCCGTCCATTTGCACAGAGACAGCCACCTCCCATTTGCCGAATTAGTGTTTACCAGTGGTCTTATCCAGATGGAGAGTTTTCTATTACTGCAAGAGACAAAAACAAAAAAAAAGTTTAACAAGCTTCTAGGTCATGCAAAGTATTTCATTCAATCCTTCTCATCCCGTATTAAGGGTCTGTACATGGTCCAACAAACATTTCCAAGCTCATCTTTACTAGCTGCATTACTAGTAATGAATACTTCTTATATGGTAACTGAAAGAAATACCCTGGGGTTACCTTGTCTCTGTCCGCTTTCCTACTGGCAAATACTAATGTGCGGACAGGTTTTTTTTTTCCATTTCTGACGTTACTTTCTTGATTTTTTTTTGTTTTATTTTTGGGTTTTACTATATATGTACACAAATGATACCATACTTACCTGTTCCACTGGTCTCAGCCACTTCCCCCACAGGCTACTGCTCTTCTTTTACCGGTTGGATACTCCTCTGGGTACATGAGAAATGGCTGAAAACAATCAGGTCACCTTCTCCTCCTAAATAAAACTTCAACATTCATTAGTACATATATAGGTTACAGTCATATTTTTCATATTTTTATTATTTTCTATAGTTTGTATGCTGGCCGTAACTGCTTCCACATCTACATAAGGCGGTGTACTTGCATTCTCTTTTTTTCTTCCTACTTGTTTATTGTTGCTACAAGTTCAAACAGTTCTTATATTTCCATTCTTGTCTTATATGACTTTGGTTAAACATACCACCTGCAATACCTTAGGATCAAACTCTTGCTGCCACAGGTTTAAACAATTTGTATGTCTGACCCTTTGTTTTTGGGATTTTATCAGACATATCCTTATCCTTACGTTCTGCAATACCTCTGGTTCAAAGCTGCCTACCCTAGGGAATGGTTCCCTATCTTTGTCAGTCATACGTTCCCTTTCAGACAAAAGTCTTCAGCGTGTGGACCATATTTCCCACACATAATACTTTTTCCTTTAAACTTCGCTGACCCCCTGGGCCGCGGCTCTTCAACCTGTACCCTGGTTAAACGTCCCTTACTTGAGCAACTGGCTCCCATAATTGTGGGCCTTTTCCCACAAACACCAAAATACTCAATGTAAGGTGACGGTGAAAGTTCTCCGAGCGCTCTTCACCCGCTCACCGCCCACGTTGGCCAGTACTACCATACACTGTCGATAGCGAAGGCAATGCACCCAACTTAGGGATCCTATCAGACCTTTCAACACTGTAATTTCTTTCGGTGGAAGTTCTGTTTGGAATATTTTCCTGAGAGAGGCAGCGAAAAATTCCTTTTCGGTATCTTTCAACTGGAATTGTTTGTAGGGTGAAAAACAGAGAAATTAGATAACTATCCTCACCCTTTCCAGTGAAGCCCACCAGGGAGATTTCCCAACGTTGTCAAAGAAAAACCCCTTTGTCTATACAATCACGTCTGCGTATGCTCTTCCACAGCGCATATAGCACAATAATATCACATTGCGCTGTGCAGAACAAACGGACATGTGATGCAATAGCACAGCCTATAGATACTAGTTATCTATATGCCCTATGATTGCTGTAGACCACTTAGCCTAGACCATTCCAGACCACTTTAGTTGTATGGGATACCACTTCAGACCACTTCAGTTCCTAATAACGCAGGGTAACGAACCCTACGCCACCGGGCCTCTGCTAACCCGATGTTACTACTTCAGACCACTTTAGTTCCTTTAGACCACTTTAGTTCCTTAAGTTCAATATCCACTCACTCCTACGTTCGCTCACTCAAATACACTTTGATTTTTCTGCACAGAAAATTTTAATTCATTCAGATAGGCAGCTTTACCCCCATAGGCAATACAGTTTTTAAACTAAATTTAGAGTAACCTGCTTTTGAAATCTGATAGTTTTGTGCTATTGTATTAAATGTCTACTATCCCACCTTTGAACTAAACGACACTATTGTATAATTTGTACTTAGCGCCCGCATTCTTACGCACTTTGCGTAAACATGCGACCGTGCGTGTCCCTTACGCTGCGTGCGCAGTCCTTTACTTTGTCCCAGACAGGTGTACAAAACCCTGCGTCCGCAATAAAACAAATCACACAGCATCCATAAATGTGAGCAATACTAACTATAATTGCTCACTTGACACAACACACAGTTTTTTCTGTATAGAACTATACAACCAGGCCAGACTGCGTTTGTGCTTTACACTTACTTCCTTAAACATTTATTTTAGTTTTAACTATATAGCAAGAAATGTATTCGGTTTCACACAGATCTATAATGACTCTAGCAATGATCAATAATTTAAATGATATGATTCAGATTGGATAGCTATCTTGCAGAACATACACTGATATAAATATACACATAATTATAATAATATTATATATAATATATATTTATATATACACACATATATATATATATATATATATACCACTTGACTCTCATAGAACCCCCACACAGTACACACCTGCTGAATGAATGCATTTCCTTCAAAGTCTCTTATTTGCATAACAGAGGTTCATATGCCTGTTCAAGAGGGTAGTGGGACAGGTTAATTAACATTTCAATGGCTATCCTAAACTAGCAAGCAGATTTAACTAAATCCTGGAGTAAAAAGAAAAAAACTTTGTTTATATCTGTGTGTAATTCTTACATCAAGTATTCATCTATTAACTCTCACTAGGCCCAGCTGAAACTATTTGTAATTGACTATGGCATGGGTTAAATAAATGCATTGGTAACTCATAAATGGTGTTTGATGTGACCAAGGAAAGCTGATTATTCTGGGCAGTGAAAATCAGCCATTTAGAAAATGACCTTCCGAAAATGGCCGCTGCTCCTCTCCCTTCCACATCCATGAGGGTTACACAAAATGGTGGACAGGCCATGTGGTTAGTCCAAAATGGAGGACAGACCATGCGGCTTCCTTTGTCCCAAATAAATCACATTATACAAGCACCAGAAGTTTTTTTAGGCCTGAGTTAAAAAAAACTATATCAAGGCTATGCAGCAACTTTTAAACCTACTTAACAGATAAACAATCCAATCTGAATCAAACACAATATGACTTATTTGAACCTTGTTTTGCAACAATAAAAATAAATTTTAGCATCTTAAATATTATGAGAAACGCATTGTACCTTGAAATTTCATATCATTGGCTTATTGATTACACAACAATACATTAACGTGGATGTTATTTTCATCAGCTTCGCAATGCGTCCATCGTTGCTGGTCAATTACAGCCGCGTTTGTAATGTAAGGTGCATAATTAAGACCCTGATATCCCGTAAGAGCCCCCATCTGTGAATGCCAAATTGATTTCTCACAAATATTTAAAATGCCCGCTCTAATATATATTGTAAACGCCTGCACCTCTTATTACCATATCCCATGAATGTGCGCTATACAATGCAAAACACTGCATCCCATAAGAGAAAACAATACACCCACACATTATCTGAGTTCCAAAGCTCATTGATGTATATATTTCTTATTGAAAAGGATATGGATTCAATATATATATCAAAGTACAGTATACCCATAGTTACATGGTTACACTCACACAGTAAGCAGTTAAAACATATAGTTACATACAGTTACATGCCATTACATACAGTTTCAGTTACAGGCCAGCGATACAATTACCATTCCCTCCAATGCATCTTATGTCTCTCTCTCTCTGTAAATAAATACAGGAACTGATCTGCCAGCAACTCCTTCATCCTCTGAGACCAAAAAGCCACTGAGCTCCTGTGTGATCAATAAGTGTTATCTAGTTTTTTGGGGGGAGGGATTCACGATGAGTCACCAGTCCCTTTGTATATGCTAATCAGGTTCAGCCTTGAAGACATCCAAAGGGCTGGCCTGAGTTTCCTGTTCATTACCTGTTTGGAATATCTATTGTTCTAATAAAAGTGATTTTAGCTTTTATACATTTATTCATAATTCCGTGTTGCAATGTTCTACAACTTAATAACAAGTATCAAATGAATCCACACATTAATCTGGTCGTTTTAACAGTAAATATGACAGGTCTATCTTGTTTCCTTCAAATAATACACATTCATGACATTACTTCATTAGATAATTTTAAATCATCATGATGTCTGGCGCTTGATACCACCACAATTATGTACTGTATGAAATAAGTGTCGAATCCATCTCTGTGGCATGTCCGTGTAAATGCGTGTGTTACCATATATTGCTGTGCTCGCTGCGCGTATTTACAAGTATAGCGACTTATGTGTGTAGAGTTTGTATGTTCTCTTTATGTGATATTTTTTACTTCGACACTCCCCTATTTCAGTTTTGGACTGCGCTGCAACCCTACCTCTGGAGCCACCACTGTCTGGTATGCGTAAACTGCACACTAGAAGGATGTATGGGCGATTTTAATCAAATCCAAGATTTGAAAGTGATTTTCATGGCGATGTGCAATTCACCTTACCTACTGTCAAAGTCAGAAAAATATCACGCTACACACTGCCATATTTGCACCTCATGCGAGTGCCTGTTGCACGTTCATGAGCCCTGCCGTGCGTGCGCATACTCGCCGCTGCGGGCACCCGCAGGCGCACGGTGTGCGCATTTACGGTAAAGTTTATGTGCGTCTAGCGGGCGACTCGTTCGTAACATATTTTAACTATATAATGTATTTTGTAGATTATGGTCCCTTTGATAGAATCTGAAAGTTTAGTTAATGTAGCATGTTCATAGACAAAGAGATCCCTCTTTGTTTGATACGAAGGGTCAGACAGAGGTTATACAGTGGTGTTTAGTATCCATCGTAAGAGTATTTAATTAGCAATATTCCGGTGTTGGTTTGAAGCAGATTAATCGCTCGTGCGAATAGTTATGGACATAAGAAGTTTATGGACATTTGCTATTATTTGCACTTTATTATCCATGCGGCGGGAAACCTAGTTTCCCACCCACCTGAGCAGTTGGAAATAGTCACAGCCCACCTGTATGAATCAACCTATGACCTTTTGTTATAATGCGAAGACGAATTCCTGTGTCCAATGAACAATAAGAATATAGGGACCATTGTACTGTATTGTGTGTAGTGTATAAAAGGACAAGCCGACCTGGGCCAGCTCTCTATTCTCTTCAACGGTTCTCACCACTGATAATCGGGAGCTGGATATCCAGAGGCGCATGCGATTGTTTCCCTTGAGCGTAAGTTTCTCCGCAATCATATTGTCTTTATTGTTATTGTGAGCCATATCTCTCTCTCTCTCTTCTCCTCTTTCTCTCTCTTTCTCTTAAGTGTTATTGTACTGCTATTGTATTTCATGTGTAGTTTTCTGGTTAGGTAGTCAATGTTATTTTGGTAGTGTATGACTTGTATTGTATTATTCTTTTGCAAATAGAACGTTCATATAAGGTGTTAGAACCTAATACCGGTATCTGTGTATTTATTATATTTCTAAGTATTCTCAGAGCGTCGGAGACGCTCGTACAGCTTTCAAGTTAATAAGGTTACACTGTGTTACGTTTACACCCTATCACTGCACCAAGGTTTATTGCATAAATACATTGTTTATGGTATAGTTATAAAGGTTTAACATTGTGAGCATCAGCGCCGCTTGTGATCTCCTCGTGGTCCCAAGCGTCCGCTACGCTAGTAGCATATCATTACGTTAGTCGGCAGCCTATAGCGTGCCTGCCTGTGATCTCTTGGCCGTGAGCGAACGTGACGCTCGAGCGTCTCGACTACGGCTAAGCGATTGTTACGCAACGTGCGTACCCTTACGGTATACCATGCGCCAATAGCGTACTGTGTTCTTTCACCTTTTAGAGGGTATTAAGTAAGATAAATATTAGGCTTTATCACTACTAAAGGCAAAATTGCCCACATAAATATTTTCAAGAGTATAAAAATAACAGAAATAAATGATTTATGCACAGGGAAGTATAGAATAGGGTGAATATAAACAATCCCACTAATCATTCTAGGCACTCAAGATGACTGAAAATGAATATATTTAATTATCTATCTTAATATATACATCAACATATACATTGTGGTTTTCATTCCATGAAGCAAAACAACTATTGCTAAGGTTTGGTGAAGGTACAGATGTAATCTAGAATAATTGTCTGGTTGTAGATTCACATCTTGATCCATCCCAAGAAAGTCTTTTAAAGACGAATGAGTCCGGTCAAGGGGCATGTTGTAATAACACTAAGGGAAGCCACTGTCATGAGCTCGCAACCTTGTTTAGGGTGGGACAGGACGTTGTTTTTTTTATCTTGTCCCTAGTGTGTTCAAACTACATCATTTTAGGAATACTATGTTAGCAGATCTTTGTGTATATCTGATAAGAGTTTTTAGTAAAATTAAGAATTTCTACAAATGTAAAGGTTGGCCTTTGGCCGTTTGTTGGGTGTCTTCGGTATGAGGATCTAATTACAGGATCCAAAAAAGAGAGATACAAAATAATAGGGACTTTTCCAGTTCCTGATTGCAGTTTTTAAAGAAAGCTACCTGTTGTCAGATGCGTACCATCTCTGCGCACTAGAAAATTGACTTTAATATTAATAGAGTCCATTATTTATAAACTACAGTTATTTCATTTAATCTTTCTGTTGATTTTTGGCCAAGTTTGTATTTCCAAGCTGGGTATGGGATGCCGTTAATATACCGGCTGTCTGGATCCCGACAATCAGGATACCGATGCCTGAATCCTGACAGCCGGTAAAATGCCGGCTGTTGCAATCCCAACCGCAGCCGCATATTCCTACTCGGGTATGGGGTCCACACCATCACCCAAGTGGTAATATAACCCCCAGCCCAAAGCGCGGTTAGTGCAGTGAGCCTACGAGGGGACTAGCTTTCTCGCAGCCAGGATTCCATCTGATGGGACTATACTGTCGGTATAGTGACAGCTGGCATCCCGTCTGCCGGTCTCCTATATGTATTCCCTGGGTACACACTTAGAAGTTATCGGCACGATTTGCCATATAGGAATGACAATTCGTGCTGCTCGTATAATGTGTACCCATGATTGCGCGCTCCTGCGGCTCACAAGATATCGCATCCAACCCGGTGCAGTGTAATGAAGGACAGAACAAGATATGTACTCAATGTGTACCAGCAATCTGGCATGGTGCGGGGCAAGGAAAATCAAATTAAACAATAGTACAACACTGCTTTGCTGTTAATACTTTTTTTTTTATATATATATATATATATATATTTTATTAGGTAGATCACAGTATGATACAATAACAATAACATACAGAGTTTACAAATGCAAAATGAAAATGTATGACTAGCGACAGGTCTAATAAAATATAAGCTGTTGAGTGATCCAATTTCAGGAACAATAGAAGTTGAGGAAGGGTTCCTCACATGCAACAGCGTGGCAGTCCGTTAAGAAACAGAAAGGAGACAGAAAAGAAAAGAAGAAGAAGAAGAAAGGGAAAAAGAACCCACGGGCTGGGACCTCAGGCAGGAAACTAATGGAGAGGGTTATTGAAATGGACCATTACTGAAGAAATGGGGATGAGGCATGTTGGCAAGCTAGCCAGGGACTCCATACCTTATCAAATGACTTGGCAGAGTGATTAATTATGTTAGTCATGTATTCCATCTTATGGCTATACCAGATTCAGGAAAAAAATAATTGCAAAGATGGAGGGGAGGGCACCTTCTGCTGTTATTTGTCATGTCGTGACAGAGATAATATGGCATGTCATCTTATTTTGGTGTCTGGACAACTCAGGGAACCCCAGGGGAAGAAGAACATACTTAGGGTTATAAGGGACAGAACCATTAAGCACTTGCAAAATGAAGGTGCTGGCTTCTCTCCAGATTACAGTTATCTTTGGACAACACCACCAGATGTGGATAAGAGTGCCCTCCTCATAACACCCCCTCCAACATCTGTCTGAGGTATCAGGGTACATTGCTTGCAACTGGGTGGGTACATAATACCACCTATATAATAATTTGTATACATTCTCCTTTATTTTGACACATATTGAGCTGGTGGCAGCATTATCCCAAATCTCCAACCACTCCTCAGAATCCAGGCTAGTTCCTAAATCTTTCAGCCAGGCGGATTCATGAGGGTCCTGAGTGTAAGGCATCTCCTTAACAAGCAATGCGTATAAAGATTAAACCTTTGGTTGAGGAGCGCCTCCAATGGAGAATCTCAAAGTGGCGAGGATCCTAATAACAAGGCAAGTGAAAATATCAGAAGAAATCTTTAGATGGGAGTTCTGTGTGTGCCTGAATCTGGGAGAACTGAGGGAAGCTAGAATCTTTGGTAATATCATTGAGGTACAGAATATTTCCTTTTTTCCATTGACAGAAAGAGGACCTACTCATGCATGGAGGTAAATCAGGATTGTGGAATAGTGGAAAAAGAGGAAATGGGCCAGGGGATCTTATATTTCCTATTAACATAACCCCAAATGGATAGGGAATGGGAAACAATTGGATGGGACACCACAGTTCAGGGATGATGAGCCCTTGGGAGCCAAAAGAGTGACGAGATCGTAGAGAGGCCCAATTCGTCATGCTTGATATCAACCGAGACCTTCCCAGCACCAGGATTATATAATATTTAATTTTTTGTTTATGCCAAGTGAATGGAAACGAGGCCTCTAAAGAATGTTTAGGTATATAAAAATCAAGCACTTTCATCTTACTGGCATTCATTTTGTAGTCTGAAAATGTAGAGTAGAGATCAATCTTGGAAAGGAGAGGCAGCAGTGTTTGTGCTGGGTTAGTGAGAGAGATTGACATTGTCTGCATAAAGTGCTATTTTATGTTCCGTGAGTCCAGCCCTCACCCGGGAAATTGCAGCATTACAGCAGCTCCTTGCCACCAAGTGCTCCATAACTAGAGCAAAAATTAGAGGCGAGAGCGGACAACCCTGTCTGGTACCATTGGAAATTCCAAAGCTGGAAGGTAACTCGATTAACAGTATCCTTGCCGTAGGAGAACAAAATAATGCAGAGATACCATCATAACATTTACCAGAAAAGCCCATCTTTCAGAGTACTTTGAAGGCAAAGGACCATGAAATTCGGTCAAACACCTTTTCCGCATCTAGTGCCAGAATAAGCAATGGCAATTTCTGTTTGTGAATAGAGTTAATCAGGTTGATGACCCTTATAGTGTTGGGAGCCTGGCGACCCGGAATGAAAACTAACTTGATCTGGATGAACCCACTGGGGGAGAGGGAGGCCAGACGGGTGGCCAAGCTTTTGGTATACATTTTCAAATCTACATTTAGCAAAGAGATTGGCCTATAGTTTTGGCATAATGTAGGATCTTTATTATACTTCGGAATTACCACAATACCAGCCTGTGTGGATGCTGGGGCAAAAGATGCCCCTTGAGTGGGTTATATTGTTTCTGTGCAGGGTAAATAATGGCTGCTTTATTTTTACCAAGAAAAAGAAATATGTTTGTTTTACAAAAACAATGAGAATGCACTACCTCAATCTGATATGATTCTTAATACCTTTATAAAACAATACACATCACATTGATACCGGCCAGTATCTTAAATCTATAAAAAACAATTACTATACACATATAAAATGCAAAAGTATATATATATATATATATATACCTTCAGTGCGCACCAGCACTCAGCTGAGTCACAGAATTTGCCCGGGTGCCATCCAAACAGAACCCTATGCAGGTCTAGACAGTCTCTATACGGCAATAGGCGGCACTCACAGGACTACTGACTTCACAGCAACAGAAGAGACAAGAAGACTACTCCATAGATCAACGTTTCGATTTATAAGAAAACCGTCATCAGGATCATATAACAAATGTCACGATCCGGGTATCTGGACGCCATTACTTACCCTTCAGATGCCTCCTAAGGCTGGCTCAGCGTTCCAGGACCGGATCCCGCTGTTCCTGAGTTTCCACATGCAGAATGTCAGAGTGGTGATTTCATCAGCCGCGGCCTCCGCTGTGCCCGCGTGGTTAAATGTGCGCTTGTCAGTCTGGCGTCTCCTGTGGCCGGCGTCGCCATTACTGTTTCAATTCTCACATGGATTACAAACCAAACTTCCCTCCAAGTGTCTGCATGGGCGCAGCCATCTTGGATTTTGTCATCTGAGCATTTCCACCAATCTGCTGTCTGTATTGTTGATTTGCATAATTGCCTAGCCAACCCCTTCCTTGCTGCAGGTATAAGTAAGCTGTGCCTGAGCAAGGAAGGCGTCAGTGCTTTGGTTGTCTAACCTAGTTCCAGTTTGTCTCTCTCCTGTGGTTGTCTTCCAGGTTCCAGCTCCTGTCTCCAGACTTCTGCTATAGAGACCCGCACCAGCATTCCATCTGCGGTGTAGCCTGACTCTCCGATCCATTCTGGACTCACCTGTTTCCAGTTACAACAATCACCTGCTTCCAGCCCAGCTTCCAGCAGTGTACAGCTTCTCTTAAAGGGCCGGTGTCCTTTCTGCAGTTTACCACTCTCCACCGGTATTATTATTTCACCGCTCTCAAACTCCAAACTTCATCAATAACCTGCTTCCAGCCCAGCTTCCAGCAGTGTACAGCTTCTCTTAAAGGGCCGGTGTCCTTTCTGCAGTTTACCACTCTCCACCGGTATTATTATTATTTCACCGCTCTTAAACTCCAAACTTCATTATTATTTCATCGCTCTCAAGTTCGTTTATTATTTAACTGGTTCCAGCCAGTATCCACTCCGTACCAACAACAGTCTGGTTCCAGCCAGTATCCACAGCAGCCGTTTTATCTTCAGCAACCCAGCCTTTCCTGGAACACCAGCTGGTACGATCCTGGGTTCTCTCCATTGCTACAGTCAGGCCTGGTAAGGACTTTCCAACTAGAAGATTATTAGAACTGTCTCACTCTACCAGTGCCTGTGGCCCTTGCCACCCTGTAGTACCCAGGAATTGTATTTATCCTCTGTTGACTTTAATGTTTCCTTTTCTGCTGCTGTGTTACGGAGTTTGTCATAATAAACATCATTGACTTTTATCCTGGTTGTCGTGGTCACGCCTTCGGGCAGTTATTCTACATGTTACTTACATGTCTAGGGGTCTGATACAACCTCCCAGGTTCCGTTACATCTCAACCCCTACAACTGAGGCTGCCTCCCGTCAGCTCAGGCCCTCAGTTGTGACAGTAAGCACTGACCTAATGAATCCAGCCGGAGACCAGGATCAAGCGGCCAGGCCAATGCAAGAACTGGCAGCCCGACTTGAACATCAGGAGGCTGCACAGGGCCACATCATCCGCTGTCTCCAGGATCTCTCTACACGGCTGGATGGGATTCAAACGACCCTCCGTGGACCTGGCACGTCCGGTGCGTCCACTACAGTGACACCAGCTGTAACCCCACCCACCTTACCCATTTCCAGTCCACATCTTCATCTTCCAACGCCAGCAAAATTTGATGGATCTCCAAGGTTCTGCAGGGGATTTCTCAATCAATGTGAAATCCACTTTGAGCTTCTACCTGGCAATTTCTTCAGTGACCGTACCAAAATTGCCTATATCATCTCCCTTCTCAGTGGCTCAGCCCTTGACTGGGCATCACCTTTATGGGAGAAGTCTGATCCCCTGCTATCCTCCTATACTGACTTTGTAGCTACATTCAGGCGCATCTTCGACGAGCCAGGCCGGATAACATCTGCTTCATCTGAGATTCTCCGTTTACGCCAGGGAACACGTACTGTGGGACAGTATCTTATACAGTTTAAAATCCTGGCATCCGAACTGGCATGGAACGACGAGGCCCTGTATGCTGCATTCTGGCATGGCTTATCAGAACGCATCAAGGATGACTTAGCTACCAGAGACTTGCCCTCTAAGTTGGATGAGCTAATTTCTCTTTGCACGAAGGTTGATCTACGTTTCAGAGAGAGAGCAACTGAGCGAGGAAGATCATCTACTCCTAAATCTTCTGCTCCTCCTCCTCGTCAACCATCTCCATCCAAGGATGAGCCTATGCAAATTAGTCGTTCCCGTCTATCTCCCGCTGAGCGCCGAAGACGTCTCTCTGAGTCTCTCTGAGTCTCTCTGTCTCTACTGTGCAGCTCCGTCGCACACTATCAATGCCTGTCCCAAACGTCCGGGAAACTCCAGATCCTAGCTCGCCAAGGAGAGGGCCGGCTAGGAGTAATGATCTCCTCTCCATCTCCTCATGACTGTAACCTCCCAGTGTCGCTCCAAATTGCTCAACGTTATAGGAACGTCATTGCCCTCCTTGATTCCGGAGCAGCTGGGAATTTCATAACCGAAGCTTATGTTAAACGGTGGTCCCTACCCACCGAGAGACTGTCCTCGTCCATCTCTTTGACTGCCGTGGATGGCAGCAAGATTTTTGACGCAGTCATTTCCTTAAGGACTCTTCCAGTTCGTCTGAGAGTGGGAGTTCTTCATTCTGAGTATATTTCTTCTTTAGTGATTCCAAGAGCCACACATCCAGTGGTTTTAGGCCTTCCATGGCTCCGTCTCCACAACCCATCAATTGACTGGACGACTACGCAAATACTGGCATGGGGTCCCTCCTGTGCTGAGACTTGTTTAGCCAAAGTTCTTCCTGTTTGTTCTTCCTTCCCCAGGTCATCTGATGTTCCGCCTCCTCCATATCAAGACTTCACGGACGTGTTCAGTAAAGCCTCTGCTGATATCCTTCCTCCTCATAGAGAATGGGACTGCCCAATCGACCTCATTCCAGGGAAGGTTCCACCGCGAGGCCGAACTTATCCGTTGTCTCTGCCTGAGACACACTCCATGGAAGAGTACATCAAAGAGAACCTGGCGAAGGGTTTCATCCGACCATCTTCTTCTCCAGCCGGCGCAGGCTTCTTCTTCGTTAAGAAGAAAGACGGTGGTCTGCGTCCGTGCATCGACTACAGAGGTCTGAACGACATTACCGTCAAGAACCGATACCCTTTACCCCTGATTACCGAGCTCTTTGATAGAGTTAGTGGTGCAACTATTTTCACAAAGCTGGACTTGAGGGGTGCCTACAATCTCATCCGAATCCGTGAGGGTGACGAGTGGAAGACCGCCTTTAACACCCGTGACGGACATTATGAGTACCTCGTCATGCCCTTCGGATTGAGCAACGCTCCAGCAGTCTTCCAGCACTTCGTGAATGAGATTTTCAGGGACATCTTGTACCGCCATGTCGTGGTTTATCTAGACGACATCCTCATCTTTGCTAATAATCTCGAAGATCATCGTTTCTGGGTAAAAGAGGTTCTTTCCCGTCTCCGTGTCAATCACCTCTATTGTAAATTGGAGAAGTGTGTGTTTGAAGTTAAAACCATTCCGTTTCTAGGTTACATTGTGTCCGGTTCCGGACTAGAGATGGATCCTGAGAAACTCCAAGCAATCCAGAATTGGCCTATACCCTTAAGCCTCAAAGGGGTCCAGAGGTTCTTAGGGTTCGCCAATTATTATAGAAAATTTATACGAGACTTTTCCACCATTGTGGCGCCTATCACTGCATTAACCAAGAAAGGTGCTAATCCGTCCAAGTGGTCCGAGGAAGCTACACAGGCCTTTCACCTTCTGAAGCAACGGTTCATCTCTGCACCAGTTCTGAAACAGCCCGACACCGACTCTCCGTTTATCTTAGAGGTAGATGCCTCCTCCGTTGGAGTAGGAGCAGTGTTATCCCAGAGGGCCAAAGATGGACATCTACATCCTTGCAGTTTCTTCTCCCAGAAGTTCTCCCCAGCTGAGCGCAACTATGCCATTGGCGATCAGGAGTTGCTAGCCATCAAGCTCGCTCTGGAGGAGTGGAGATACCTGTTGGAGGGAGCTTCCCACTCAATCACCATACTTACCGACCACAAAAATCTTTTATATCTCAAAGGCGCACAATGTCTGAATCCTCGTCAGGCCAGATGGGCACTTTTCTTCTCTAGGTTTGACTTTAAACTCCAGTTCTGTCCGGGTTCTCAGAATCGTAAGGCCGATGCCCTTTCCCGCTCATGGGAGCAAGAAAATGAGTCCGAGTCTGCAGACAAGCATCCTATTATTAATCCGTTGGCATTCTCCACGGTAGGGATGGACTCTACGCCTCCACCAGGGAAAAGTTTTGTTAAGCCAGTTCTAAGGAAGAAGCTCATGCATTGGGCCCATGCTTCCCGTTTTGCTGGACATACAGGCATTCAGAAAACCCTTGAATTTATTTCTAGGTCCTACTGGTGGCCAACTCTGAAGAAGGACGTTATGGAATTTATTGCCTCCTGCCCAAAGTGTGCCCAACACAAAGTCTCCCGCCAGTCGCCTGCGGGGCAACTGGTTCCATTATCTGTTCCCCGTCGACCTTGGACCCATTTGTCGATGGACTTTGTTTCCGATCTACCTATCTGCAACAAGTTTAATACCATCTGGGTGGTAGTTGACCGGTTCACCAAGATGGCACATTTCATCCCTCTCACCGGTCTTCCGTCAGCTTTCAAGTTGGCTCAAGTGTTTATACAAGAGATCTTCCGACTTCACGGTCTTCCTGAAGAGATCATCTCGGATCGTGGAGTACAATTTGTAGCCAAATTTTGGCGAAGTTTGTGTCAAGCCCTCCAAGTCAAGTTAAAGTTTTCCACGGCTTACCATCCTCAGACCAATGGTCAAACCGAGAGGGTGAATCAGGACTTGGAGGCCTTCCTCCGTATATATGTGTCTTCCTCTCAAGATGACTGGGTTCAACTCCTTCCTTGGGCCGAGTTCAGCCACAACAATCAATACCATTCCTCATCTTCTTCTACACCATTCTTCATTAATTATGGATTCCACCCTAAAGTCCCAGAATTCCAACCGCTTCCCGCAACTTCTGTTCCAGCAGTGGATGTCACCTTGCGTCAGTTTTCAAATAACTGGAGGAACGTCCGCGCAGCCCTGCTTAAAGCCTCATTCAGGTATAAGAAGTTTGCCGATAGAAAGCGTAGAGCGGTTCCTGCTCTCAAGGTGGGTGATCGTGTGTGGCTGTCCACGAAGAATTTGAGGTTGAGAGTTCCCAGCATGAAATTTGCACCTCGCTACATCGGACCCTTCAAGATTGAACAAGTCATCAATCCTGTTGCCTACAGGTTACAGTTACCATCCTTCTTGAAAATACCCAGGACATTTCATGTTTCTTTGTTGAAACCGCTGATCCTGAATCGGTTTCATTCCGCACTTCCTCCAGCTCCCAAAGTTCAGACTCAACGGGGAGTCGAGTACGAGGTGGCCAAGATTTTGGACTCACGTTTCCGTTACGGTCAGTTACAATACCTCATTGACTGGAAGGGCTATGGTCCTGAAGAACGCTCTTGGACCAATGCCTCAGACGTCCATGCTCCTGCCTTGGTCCGAAATTTCCACGCAAAGTTTCCTTTAAAGC
Organism: Pseudophryne corroboree; assembly: GCF_028390025.1. Classification (NCBI taxonomy): domain Eukaryota; kingdom Metazoa; phylum Chordata; class Amphibia; order Anura; family Myobatrachidae; genus Pseudophryne; species Pseudophryne corroboree. The sequence continues at coordinate 616,528,364 of NC_086447.1, forward strand.
CTAAGAAGTGTCCTGGGGCCACTCCTAAAGGGGGGGGTGCTGTCACGATCCGGGTATCTGGACGCCATTACTTACCCTTCAGATGCCTCCTAAGGCTGGCTCAGCGTTCCAGGACAGGATCCCGCTGTTCCTGAGTTTCCACATGCAGAATGTCAGAGTGGTGATTTCATCAGCCGCGGCCTCCGCTGTGCCCGCGTGGTTAAATGTGCGCTTGTCAGTCTGGCGTCTCCTGTCTCCTGTGGCCGGCGTCGCCATTACTGTTTCAATTCTCACATGGATTACAAACCAAACTTCCCTCCAAGTGTCTGCATGGGCGCAGCCATCTTGGATTTTGTCATCTGAGCATTTCCACCAATCTGCTGTCTGTATTGTTGATTTGCATAATTGCCTAGCCAACCCCTTCCTTGCTGCAGGTATAAGTAAGCTGTGCCTGAGCAAGGAAGGCGTCAGTGCTTTGGTTGTCTAACCTAGTTCCAGTTTGTCTCTCTCCTGTGGTTGTCTTCCAGGTTCCAGCTCCTGTCTCCAGACTTCTGCTATAGAGACCCGCACCAGCATTCCATCTGCGGTGTAGCCTGACTCTCCGATCCATTCTGGACTCACCTGTTTCCAGTTACAACAATCACCTGCTTCCAGCCCAGCTTCCAGCAGTGTACAGCTTCTCTTAAAGGGCCGGTGTCCTTTCTGCAGTTTATCACTCTCCACCGGTATTATTATTTCACCGCTCTCAAACTCCAAACTTCATCAATAACCTGCTTCCAGCCCAGCTTCCAGCAGTGTACAGCTTCTCTTAAAGGGCCGGTGTCCTTTCTGCAGTTTACCACTCTCCACCGGTATTATTATTATTTCACCGCTCTTAAACTCCAAACTTCATTATTATTTCATCGCTCTCAAGTTCGTTTATTATTTAACTGGTTCCAGCCAGTATCCACTCCGTACCAACAACAGTCTGGTTCCAGCCAGTATCCACAGCAGCCGTTTTATCTTCAGCAACCCAGCCTTTCCTGGAACACCAGCTGGTACGATCCTGGGTTCTCTCCATTGCTACAGTCAGGCCTGGTAAGGACTTTCCAACTAGAAGATTATTAGAACTGTCTCACTCTACCAGTGCCTGTGGCCCTTGCCACCCTGTAGTACCCAGGAATTGTATTTATCCTCTGTTGACTTTTATGTTTCCTTTTCTGCTGCTGTGTTACGGAGTTTGTCATAATAAACATCATTGACTTTTATCCTGGTTGTCGTGGTCACGCCTTCGGGCAGTTATTCTACATGTTACTTACATGTCTAGGGGTCTGATACAACCTCCCAGGTTCCGTTACATCTCAGCCCCTACAACTGAGGCTGCCTCCCGTCAGCTCAGGCCCTCAGTTGTGACAACAAACATCACATACAGAACATACTTACATAACCTCGTATCCCCCTGTCAGGAAGCAGTTGCCGCCGCGCCATCTCTCGGGTCAATGACGTCACCACACGTGCGACGCGCGCCCCCCGGCGCGCCCAGATGACAGCCCGGCGTCATGGCAACCCGGCACAACATAAACAAACCCCTGTGAACACATAAGAGATAGACAAATGGTGACAAGCTCCACATAGTTACAGGCCAATACCAAAACAAAAAACCTAATGTCAATTACGACACCGATGATGGACAAAAAGCGGGTGTCAAACCAGATACATATGCCACAGATGCCATCATATCCCCTAATTGCAGTGTATACACATACTCTATATAGCGATCAAGTTACAAAAAACAATCCAAAGGCAACATTTCATTTAAACCGCATGGGGAGACCGTATCCAAACGGTGAATCCAGCCTGATTCTTTCTGTAGCAATACCCTGTTGCGATTTCCCCCCCGCAATCTCTTGGGTGCTTGGTCAATAATTTTATAGCGCAGGGTACTTAACCCATGATTGAAAGCTTTAAAGTGCCGCGCAACTGGCTGACTGTGTGTCCCAGTGTTTTCTATCGCCTGTCTAATCGCAGACCTATGTAGGGCCATCCGTTCTTTAAATTGCCTTGAGGTCTTCCCCACATAGAGGAGACCACAAGGACAGCGAATGATGTAAACAACAAATGTGCTGGAGCACGTCAAGACCTGTCGGATGGCACACCTAGCCCCCGTATGTGGGTGCGGAAAAGACCTCCCCGTCTCCATGAAGCTGCACGTGGTGCACCCCGGGCACCTATAGCAACCGGGTTTTTTTTGTAAGAAAATTGGTCGGAGTCGAATCCTGAAAGGAAGAGATATCATTCTTGACCAACCAATCTTTAAGATTACGATCCCTAGCAAAGCTGGGCATCACTGTAGCATCACGGAGAAACGGCAGATCCTTATCTGTAGTCACAATGGGCCACAATCTTTTGCCACATTTGGCAATCTCCCTACTGGAGGAATGAAACCTCTGGACAAAGGGGACAACCTCTCTGACCCCCTTCTTTCCCGGACTTTTCTTTAAAGTGTTGGCCCTGGGAATTTTGAGCACTTTCTCCTTAGCTTCAATCAAGGCATCATACTTGTACCCCCTCAACATGAATTGGCGCACCATAATATCAATTTCTTTCTCAGTTTCTATGGGATCATCCGAAATCCGATGAACCCTCAGAAACTGGGAATAAGGCAGCCCTTTCTTGGTTGCAATAGGGTGCTGACTGGCAAAGTGCAACATAGTATTTCTGTCAGTACTTTTCTTATACAATCCTGTATGAATCTGACCCTCATGCAGGGAGATACAGACATCTAAATAATTGACACTGACATCACTAATCTCATACGTGTATTTGATAGTGTTATCTTGAGAATTAACCTGAACCATTAAATCAATGAAGTCCTGCTTAGAACCAGTCCAGATCAGCAGCAAATCGTCTATATAACGCACGAAGAACAGAATCTTCTCTGCAACAACTGGATCAACAAAAAAGGCTTCTCGTTCAAGGTCGAACATATAGCAGTTGGCAAACGCGGGGGCCACACATGACCCCATTGCGCATCCCTGCCGCTGTACGTACCACCCCTTGTTGAATAGAAAATAATTACGTTTCAAAGTGAGTTCCAGTAATACTAGGAAGAATAATACGTCAGGACCATTATAGAGAGGACTCGTGGACAGCAGTCTCCTCGCTGCTCCCAACCCCTCCTGATGGGGTATATTCGTGTACAAGCTTACTATGTCCATCGTGCATAGAAAGCTCCCCACTGGTACCTCTGTAATCGCCTGCAGTTTCAAGATCAATGCAGTCGTATGCTTCAGGTAGGTGGACTGAGCATGAATCACGGGCTGGAGGTAGTTATCCAAATATTTGGAGACTTTGTAATAGATGGAGTCTCTGGCGGTGATGATAGGCCGACCAGGCAGCTCCGTAGGATGCTTGTGCACTTTGGGCAGCGTATATAATACTGGCGCCACAGGATGTTCCTCAAACAGAGCCAACTGTGTACCTTTAGTGATAACTCCATCCCTGACTGCTGCTTCCAAAATATTACCCAATTCTTGATTGTACATCATAGTCGGATCTACACTCAGTTTAGAATAGACAGCTGTGTCCCCCAGCTGCCGATAGATTTCTCTTCTGTATTCTTCCAGATCTTGTACCACAATTCCGCCCCCCTTGTCGGCAGGGTGGATGATGATGGACTGGTCCTTGCTGAGAACCCTCAGTGCTTCCATCTCACTTTTGGATAGATTGGGTCTAAAATGTCCATCCCGTCTATTGATCTCCTGGACCTGTTGATCCAGAGTTCTGTTAAAGCACTTCAGTGACACATTCATGCTGACTGGATCAAACTTCGATTTACTGTGGATAACTGAACCGGTCTCGATCAAAGTGGGTGTCGGCATCTTGGAAAAATGTTACTTAAGTCGGAGCTTATGATCGAATTTATATTTATCCAGTTTCCACTGGAAATCATCAAAGCCACTAGATGGCACAAACGTCAGTCCTTTATTAAGAACCCGTAGTTCAGCATCCGACAAAGTCCGACTGGACAGGTTGAAGACTATTTGTTTTTCTTCTTGGCAGCGGCTTTTGAGCGTCCTTTGCCACTGTTGCCCTCGTCGGGTAACCGGTCTCCTTTTGTGTCGCGCTGAGCGTGCGTACTCACTCCTAAAGGGGGTTTGTTCGCTGCACCTCTCTTCTGTGTCTCTGACTCGCTTAGGGAGGAATTACCCCCACTTGAGGACTCGGTGTCACCAGAAAAGCGTCTGAATCTGTATTGTCGAGATCTGTACTGTCTTTGTCCTTCAGGGTGTTGTGCCCAGGAATAGACCTTGCATTCAGCATAATCTTTTTGTACCAGCTGTAATTTATCCCTCTTAAACTTGACAAGCTCCCGTCGATATTTCTCGACCTGTGTGGATAATTTCTCAATCCAGTTCTCTTTATCATCTGATTTGAGGGTTTCAAGGTGCACTGCCTCAAAGGCTGCTTTTTTGCTACGGATCTCAGACAATTCTCTGGTCGACTCCTCAATGACAAGTAGGATGAGGTCTAGGCTGCACTTATTAAGAATGGCAGCCCATTTCCTACAGAACTCAGCATTGTATTTCCCAATAGTAGGAGTGTTGCGTATCCGGAACCCCCTGGGGATTTGTCCACTCCGGTGATAGTCCGACAGGGTCACCCCATGCAGGAAGAAATCAACCTCTTTCTTAGACAGCCTCAGTAATTGCGTGAATAGCTGTTCAGGTGCTTCCAATCCTCCTGTTAATTCCAGTTTATCTTTAACCCTGATAGTGTCGGCATTGGCATCAGAATAACTCCACGTTTCTCCCGTGGGTAAAACAACATTCCTGTAGCCAGTGTTAGCTTGCATCATTAGTGAATTAAAAACAAAACGGCCAGGATTGAGTGACCATGCACTCTGACCTCCTAATAGCCAGGGAGAATCCAGACAGTAGAAAATATATAGAAGCAGGGAGCGCTGCCTTGTGTAACGTAGAGCAGAGCGGCTGGGTGCTGTCCCACCGCAAAGACCCCAACGTGTATTCACCTTCAGTGTGCACCGGCACTCAGCTGAGTCACAGAATTTGCCCGGGTGCCATCCAAACAGAATCCTATGCAGGTCTAGACAGTCTCTATACGGCAATAGGCGGCACTCACAGGATTACTGACTTCACAGCAGCAGAAGAGACAAGAAGACTACTCCATAGATCAACGTTTCGATTTATAAGAAAACCGTCATCAGGATCATATAACAAACATCACATACAGAACATACTTACATAACCTTGTATCCCCCTGTCAGGAAGCCGTCGCCGCCGTGCCGTCTCCCGGGTCAATGACGTCCCCACACGTGCGACGCCCGCCCCCCCCCGGCGCGCCCAGATGACAGCCCGGCGTCATGGCAACCCGGCACAACATAAACAAACCCCTGTGAACACATAATGAGATAGACAAATGGTGACAAGCTCCACATAGTTACAGGCCAATACCAAAACAAAAAACCTAATGTCAATTACGACACCGATGATGGACAAAAGCGGGTGTCAAACCAGATACATATGCCACAGATGCCATCATATCCCCTAATTGCAGTGTATACACATACTCTATATAGCGATCAAGTTACAAAAAACAACCCAAAGGCAACATTTCATTTAAACCGCATGGGGAGACCGTATCCAAACGGTGAATCCACCATTTATTAAATGAAATAAAAAATAAATAAATAAGAGTACATCAAATTTAAACATGATGTAATATATCACATCATGTTTAAATTTGATGTACTCTTTTTTTATTTTTATTTTTTTTATTTAATTTAATTATTTAACTTAATAAATTATTTTATTTGTTTATTATGAAGGTACTGTACAGTTATTTGTCCAAGCTTTATAGAAGTATAGGAACAGAAAAATGTAAGTGTATGTATATATATTATGATCCTAAAAAACAATAATACTAGCGTGTAAATGAATATGATTAGCTGTATAATCCGTATTATAATAATTATTATTAGTATTTATTGTTTTTATATGTGTATATATATAAAATTAAGAAAGAAGGAGGTGGAAATGAAATGAAAATAAGACCGATAGTAAAAGCTAATATGTAATTGCGGCCTGACCCGCAGATGGAATACACATGCGGGTTATATACGAGAGTGTATTTAAAGGAAGGAAAGAGGAGTGAGATCATTGGACACTGATGAAACCGCTGACGTAAGCAAGTATGCGGAGAAACGCGTCTGTCAGGATCTCCGTACACGGAGTGCAGCTGTCAGTATCTCTGTACACGGAGCGCAGCTTGTTACACAGCACGAGTATACCGGCCGGCCGGCGGGAGCATCGGAAAACCCCAGTGCTAAGGGGTAACTGGTGAGCATCTATCTCCAAGTACCCACGGGACTCCAGATAAGGCTAAAATTAAGAGCACTAGTGTTATGCACACCAGTGCCTGCAGGAATGTACTGGTGTTTGAACTGTTATACACACCAGTGCCTGCAGGAATGTACTGGTGTCTGAACAGAGAGGGATGCAAACAAATGAACTCACAGACAGACTGGGAAATATGACATAACGTACACAGAAGGTGATAGGGTAACAAAACCAACACAGAGTGAACAGAGAAGCCCAGAGGCTAAGAAACTGGGTGTCTCCCTAGTATTAGAAATGCTCAGATGGAAAAAGATGTTGTGTTTTAATACGTAGAGAACCCGAAATGCTGTTGCTAAGGGCAACAGCAAAACCCTAAAGGGTTACCAACGGGTGTGGCAGTAAACTCCTTGGTCAGAGATGGAATAATAGACACAAGGAGAGTCTCCACAATCCTAATTCTCACTTGCAGGGCCCAGGTTCAGCTTACTGCCACTAAACTGACACATGGACACCCTGCACAGTGAGAGAGGATTATGCAGGCAGGTCTGAAAGTACAGCCACAAACCTGCTGGGTTCACAGAATAGCAAAAGAACCTCAGCAGGCTAAACGACTGACTCCAGTCTTACTGCTAGGTCTGGATTGGCAGAGTGTAGTACCAAATGCCCAGGCCTATTTGCAGTAAGCAACAACAAAATACAAAGCTACACAGTACTGGCTAACTTTCAGGAACTGACTAACCAACAAAGATTCAGCAGCATCTGCTTAACCTGAGAAGAGGCCTTATAAAGCAGGTGCTGTCCACGCCCCCCTCAGACCTCACAGACTGTGAGCACAAAAACCAGCACCGGATCCCATGCCTGTAACCACTGCACAGCAAAAGACCCGAACCGGAGTATCAGCTGCGCTCAGGTTACTCCGCTAGCACTTGTCTCCCGGTTGCCATGACGACGTGGCAGCACAGGGCAGGAGACCCTAACAGTACCCCCCCTCTGACGAGGGGTCAAAGAACCCCTACCACCGGGTTTATCGGGGAACTGCGAGAAGAAAGAGCGTATCAGTCTGGGGGCATGAAGATCACAACTGCGCACCCACGACCGCTCCTCCGGGCCATACCCCTTCCAGTGCACCAAAAATGACAGCCGACCCCGAACCATCTTGGAGTCAAGAATCCTTTCAACAACAAACTCCCTCTGGCCACGTATCAGAAGAGGGGAAGGTCTTCCTCTGGAAGAAGGATTACTAATCGCCCGTTTTAAAAGGGAACAATGAAATGTTTTATTGATACCCAAAGAACGGGGCAGATCTAACTGAAATGCCACCGGATTGATAACCCTGGTGATCTTATAAGGGCCGATGAACCGGGGGCCTAACTTATGAGATGGCTGTTTCAACTTCAAATTCTTGGTAGACAACCAGACGAAGTCTCCTAATTTGAAGCTGCAGGGTCTTTTCCGCTTATCAAAAACCCTTTTGGTCACTAATGACACAGACACAAGGGCTTTCTTCACTTTCCTCCAAATACCTCTAAGGACCGAAACGACAGAGGAACCACCAGGCGTGGAGTCCAGGGGGTCAAAAGAATTGGCCTTAGGATGATGCCCATACACACAAAGGAAGGGAGAGATCCCTGTAGCAGAGTGAGCCGCGTTGTTATAGGCAAACTCCGCCATTGACAGATGAGCAACCCAGTCAGTCTGACACTTGGAGACATAACACCTGAGGAACTGCTCCAAGGTCTGGTTCACCCTTTCAGTCTGCCCATTAGACTGCGGATGGTAGCCTGACGACAAGCTGACAGAAATCTGGAGATCGGAACAAAATGCCCTCCAGAATTTGGCCACAAACTGGGATCCGCGGTCAGAGACCACATCAAGTGGCAACCCGTGGAGGCGCACAACATGCAGCATAAATAATTCAGACAGGCGTCTGGCCGATGGCAGCCCAACCAGTGGAACGAAGTGCGCCATCTTCGAAAACCTGTCAACGACAACCCAGATGGCTGTCATCCCCGAGGATTTGGGCAAGTCCACAACAAAATCCATTGAAATGTGGGTCCATGGCTTAGATGGAATAGAGAGTGGATGTAATGGGCCAACAGGAACCCCTCTAGGAGTCTTATTTCGGGCACAGATGTCACATGCCCGAACCCACTGATCCACATCCTTAGCCACCGAGGGCCACCACACCGCCCTAGATAGCAACTCCCGAGTTCTGGCAATACCCGGGTGACCTGCCGTCTTCTTGGCATGGAATTCCAGGAACACTCGCTGTCTTAACCTAGGAGGCACAAACAAAAGACCTACCGGAAGGTCTGGAGGAGCCTGCTCCTGTGCTCTAAGGACTAATGACAAGAGGTCCTGGGTAATGCCCACTTTAATACATGATGGGGACACAATGGGCAACGGCTCCTCGGTGGTCTCCTGGATTGGAGCAAAACTCCGCGAGAGCGCATCAGCCTTGATGTTTTTTGACCCAGGGCGATATGTTATCAAAAAATTAAAGCGAGCAAAAAACAAAGCCCATCGTGCCTGCCTGGCATTGAGACGCTTCGCTGACTCTAAATATGCCAAATTCTTATGGTCGGTGAGAATTGAGACCACAAACTTAGCCCCCTCAAGCCAGTGTCTCCACTCCTCGAGTGCATCCTTAATAGCCAACAATTCCCGGTTACCCACGTCATAATTCATCTCGGCAGGCGAAAATTTACGGGAAAAGTAAGCACAGGGATGAAGGCGATTATCAGACACTCCCATCTGAGAGAGCACTGCCCCAATACCCATCTCAGAGGCATCCACCTCCACCACAAAAGGACGCTCTGGATCTGGGTGTCGCAGCACCTTGGCCGAGACAAATGCCCTTTTGAGACGGGCAAAAGCCGCTTTGGCCTCACGAGACCAGTGAGCAACATCCGCCCCTTTCTTAGTGAGTGCCACCAAGGGCGCCACTATAGATGAAAATCCAGCGATAAATCGTCTATAAAAATTTGCAAAGCCCAGGAAACGCTGAAGCGCCTTCAAACTAGTGGGCTGCACCCAATCCAGGACTGCCTGTACCTTGGAACCCTCCATTTGGAAACCTTCTGGGGAGATAATATATCCTAGAAATGCGATTTGCTGAACTTCAAATTCGCACTTCTCCAGCTTCGCCCCAAGCCGGTGGTCTCTGAGTTTCTGGAGGACTAAGCGTACATGCTTCCGATGTTCCTCCAGGGAATGGGAGAAGATTAGGATGTCATCTAAGTATACAACTAAGAATCTATCCAAATATTCCCTGAGCACATCGTTCATGAAATCCTGGAAGACTGCCGGGGCATTACAGAGCCCAAAAGGCATCACTAAATATTCATAATGCCCTGAGTGGGTATTAAAGGCAGTCTTCCATTCATCCCCCTCTCTTATTCGGATTAGATTGTACGCACCGCGTAGGTCAATCTTAGAAAAAATGGTGGCAGTACGAAGCTGGTCAAACAAGACCGAAATGAGAGGCAGTGGGTATGAGTTTTTAATCGTGATACGGTTCAATTCCCTGAAGTCGATGCAGGGTCGCAATGAACCGTCCTTTTTACCCACGAAGAAGAACCCCGACCCAACTGGAGACTGTGAAGGTCTGATAAATCCTTTAGCCAAGTTCTCCTGAATGTACTCTGCCATAGCCTGAGTCTCAGGACGTGACAGGGAGTACAACCTGCTCTTGGGAAGCTTAGCATTCGGCAACAAATCAATGGCACAGTCATAGGGGCGATGGGGAGGTAGTACCTCTGCAACTTTTTTGGAGAACACGTCCGCAAAATCTGCATAACACCCTGGCAATCCTGGCAAACTTAGCTGCGAGAGCCTGACAGGAAGGCTCAAGCAACTCCTGAAACAATCAGTACCCCAACTAAGAATCTCCCCAGAGACCCAGTCAAATTGAGGATTGTGGGCCCTTAACCAGGGTAACCCCAACACCAATGGGGCAAAAGTACAGACAGTCACATAAAAGGACAATTTTTCAGAGTGTGTGGCTCCAATAAACAAAGAAATCTGGCTAGTGCAAGAGGTAATTTTACCCTGGGATAATGGTTCCCCGTTTAACCCACAAATCTCAATTTCCGACGCCAAGGGTACTAAGGAAACAGAGTGTTTCAGGGCGAATTGGCGGTCCATAAAAACCCCGTCGGCCCCACTGTCCACAAAGGCCTCAGTCTTGACAGTTTGACCGAGGATCTTCAAGGTCACCGGAATGATAAAAGTCTTCTTGGGAAATTCTGACTTCTGGCCTGACAGGATATTTCCCATCACCCTCAGGCCCTGAAGTTTTCCGGCTTTTCTGGGCATGATACTACCACATGACCCTTATTCCCACAGTACAAACACAACCCCTGCTGTCTCCTCCGCGTCTTCTCACGCGAGGAGAGGCGGGTAGCCCCAATCTGCATAGGCTCCTCGGACAATTCCTCAGAGTCTGAGGTTCCCTTGGGAAAGAAGGAAACCTCGGTCTCCCTTTCAAGCCTACGCTCTCTCAGCCGTCTATCCACCCGGATGGATAACTGCATGAGCTGATCCAAGCTATCAGGCAAGGGATATTGTACCAGTTGGTCTTTTATCTGGTTAGAAAGACCTCTTCGGTACTGGTGTCTCAGGGCTGGGTCATTCCACTGGGTATCATGGGCCAACCTCCGAAACTCCGTACAGTAAACCTCAACTGGCCTTCGCCCTTGCTTAAGGATCGAAATCTGAGCCTCGGCTGAGGCCGTCTTGTCAGGGTCATCATACAACATGCCCAGTGCCGTAAAAAAAGCATCAACACTTTTAAGCGACGGACAGTCAGGCTGCAACCCATATGCCCAGACCTGTGGGTCTCCTTGTAGCAAGGAAATCACTATGCCCACCCGCTGAATCTCTGACCCAGAAGACTGAGGCCTAAGCTGGAAATATAACTTGCAGCTCTCCTTGAAACAAAAGAACTGCGAGCGATCTCCAGAAAAACGATCCGGAAGATTTACTTTCGGCTCCTTAACCCCTGAAGGTGCTGCTGCTGCGGGAGCTCCGCCAGCGGCCTGGGAGGTGTGCATTTTAATGGACAAATCATTAAATTGACGAGTCAGGACCTGCATCTGATCGACCACCTGTTGCAACGTATTTTGAGGGGTATGCTCCATATTCCCACAAAATTTCAACAGGAGTATTGGGCTGCTGAATATGTTATGCACACCAGTGCCTGCAGGAATGTACTGGTGTTTGAACTGTTATACACACCAGTGCCTGCAGGAATGTACTGGTGTCTGAACAGAGAGGGATGCAAACAAATGAACTCACAGACAGACTGGGAAATATGACATAACGTACACAGAAGGTGATAGGGTAACAAAACCAACACAGAGTGAACAGAGAAGCCCAGAGGCTAAGAAACTGGGTGTCTCCCTAGTATTAGAAATGCTCAGATGGAAAAAGATGTTGTGTTTTAATACGTAGAGAACCCGAAATGCTGTTGCTAAGGGCAACAGCAAAACCCTAAAGGGTTACCAACGGGTGTGGCAGTAAACTCCTTGGTCAGAGATGGAATAATAGACACAAGGAGAGTCTCCACAATCCTAATTCTCACTTGCAGGGCCCAGGTTCAGCTTACTGCCACTAAACTGACACATGGACGCCCTGCACAGTGAGAGAGGATTATGCAGGCAGGTCTGAAAGTACAGCCACAAACCTGCTGGGTTCACAGAATAGCAAAAGAACCTCAGCAGGCTAAACGACTGACTCCAGTCTTACTGCTAGGTCTGGATTGGCAGAGTGTAGTACCAAATGCCCAGGCCTATTTGCAGTAAGCAACAACAAAATACAAAGCTACACAGTACTGGCTAACTTTCAGGAACTGACTAACCAACAAAGATTCAGCAGCATCTGCTTAACCTGAGAAGAGGCCTTATAAAGCAGGTGCTGTCCACGCCCCCCTCAGACCTCACAGACCGTGAGCACAAAAACCAGCACCGGATCCCATGCCTGTAACCACTGCACAGCAAAAGACCCGAACCGGAGTATCAGCTGCGCTCAGGTTACTCCGCTAGCACTTGTCTCCCGGTTGCCATGACGACGTGGCAGCACAGGGCAGGAGACCCTAACAACTAGCCGGGAGGGGAACGGAGGATTGCCCAAAGGAGACACGGGCAAAGAGACATTGCTACAAGGTAGCTATAATAGTATATTTGATACACGGTGCAGTGAAACAAAGATTGCTGTTTGTACAGGAGGATTATAATGTTGCAAAAACGTCATTACATGTGAATTGGATACTCACAGGTGTGAGAGGGCACGGACTGCCATATTTATAAATTAAATGCATGAATTGCTTAGTGGAATATATAAAAATATATGGACTGCCTCAACATCGGTTATTTAAACAGGTTTTATTTCCTCTAAGGAGCAATTTTATTAATTGAATATATATATATATATATATATATATATACTTTTGCATTGTATATATGCATAGTAATTGTTTTTTTTATAGATTTAAGATACTGGCCGGTATCAATGTGATGTGTATTGTTTTATAAAGGTATTAAAAATAATATCAGATTGAGGTAGCGCATTCTCATTGTTTTTGTAAAAAAAACACATTTCTTTTTCTTGGTTTTTATTATAAGGGGCTTGACCAATTACCCCTGAGAATTGCGGCACTTCACCTGATTAATCACAGTGCCAGGAAGGTTGGGTTTTTTTGCTTTATTTTTACACTGCAATTTAGATTTCAGTTTGAACACACCCCACCGAATCAAACTCTTCCTGCACATGTTATATCTACAACCCCTGCAGTGCACATGGGGGGTAATTCTGAGTTGATCGCAGCAGCAAGTTTGTTAGCAATTGGGCAAAACCATGTGCACTGCAGGGAGGCAGATATAACATGTGCAGAGAGAGTTAGATTTGGGTTGGTTATATTGTTTCTGTGCAGGGTAAATACTGGCTGCTTTATTTTTACACTGCAAATTAGATTGCAGATTGAACACACCACACCCAAATCTAACTCTCTCTGCACATGTTAAATCTGCCTCCCCTGCAGTGCACATGGTTTTGCCCAACTGCTAAAAAATTTCCTGCTGCGTTCAACTTGGAATTACCCCCATGGTTTTGCCCATCTGCTAACAAATTTGCTGCTACGATCAGGTCTGAATTAGGCCCATAGTTTCTGTAGAACAACTGCAGTTGGGTGAGACAATAAAGTATTTAACTGACCTTTGAGGTGTTCCATTTCAGATAGCAGAGTAACACAGGGAGAAAGCAGAAATTTGAGATTCAAGGGAAAGAATTTTGTGTGCTGCCTTTTTCTTAAATGCAGAGGACTTAGCCATTAGATATCCCGTAGTCTTGTGCACTTCCAAAAGAATACTGGGAGAGATATTAGGGGAAGAATTTTCCTCAAAGTATTGGTGTAAGCACACCTTTATTTCAGCTAGAGCTGAAGGATAACCAAAAATATATATAATATACAGGGAGCGCTATTTTGTCATATATGTATAAAAATTTAATAGTAGCAATTAAAAATTAAACAACACAATATTAAAAAACACAATTTCAGAAAGCATTGGATACTACTATTGATAAATAGAATGAACAGTCACAAGTTGATAGACCCACCACTGTATACAGTTAGCAAGAGTCCAGAAAATTAGTGTGTAGCTATACAAAGTTCCACTGGAAAGGGAGCTGAAGCTCTTGCGCTATGCTACCACCTCTTTACACTCACTGCTCTGTAGGTCAGTCATATAAGATTGGGGTCTGCAGCGCTGGTGCCTTGTGAAGCTGCAGAGGCAGTTTGCGGACCCCGGCGGGACAAGAGGGAGGGCGTGGCTGATGCGGCTCCATTTAGTGGCTACCGTTAGGCGGCTCGTGTTCCGGACTCGGTGCCCAACAGGGGTGCTGTCGTTTGGACAGAAGGGCAGCTCTCACGGCCACTGTCCCAGAGCTCCGTTTGTAACTGTATGGTCCGCATTTTGCTAACACGCCAAAGGGCTGGCGGTGTAGGTCATCACAACAGGGACGTAGTAACAAGCCTTGATGCATTTCTCCACTGAAAGGGGTGTGCGGTTTCCTCAGAAGGTATGCTTGGTATACATATTGGCCCTCATTCCGAGTTGTTCGCTCGGTATTTTTCATCGCATCGCAATGAAAATCCGCTTAGTACGCATGCGCAATGTTCGCACTGCGACTGCGCCAAGTAACTTTGCTATGTAGAAAGTATTTTTACTCACGGCTTTTTCATCGCTCCGGCGAACGTAATGTGATTGACAGGAAATGGGTGTTACTGGGCGGAAACACGGCGTTTCAGGGGCGTGTGGCTGAAAACGCTACCGTTTCCGGAAAAAACGCAGGAGTGGCTGGAGAAACGGTGGGAGTGCCTGGGCGAACGCTGGGTGTGTTTGTGACGTCAACCAGGAACGACAAGCACTGAACTGATCGCACAGGCAGAGTAAGTCTGGAGCTACTCAGAAACTGCTAAGTAGTTAGTAATCGCATTATTGCGAATACATCGGTCGCAATTTTAAGAAGCTAAGATTCACTCCCAGTAGGCGGCGGCTTAGCGTGTGTAACTCTGCTAAATTCGCCTTGCGACCGATCAACTCGGAATGAGGGCCCTTGGTAGGTATTTATGTAATATATTATATATATATTTGGGTACTTTGAATAAATGCAGATTATTTGCTGGGAGCAGCCTACCTTGTACTTATGAAATAGCATTCCTTATCCAGAGTAACCCCATTATATCTATTTATATGATTGGTACCAGCTGCGCCTGATTGTCTCTTTTTTCCTATATCTATATAGAGCTGAAGGATGTTGTAGAATAGGGTAATCCAGGTGCCATTTGCGCACTCCATGTCCAGCAAATATAGACTCCTGCTTGGCCAGTCCATGTAAACACAGTAATACTAATAATCCAGTAATACTAATAATCCAGTAAATATAGTAATAATCTGTGATCCATACTATTATTTTTTTTCATTGAGATTTGGAGTTCATCTGGTGTGTCAAAATGCTTGTGATTGATTGAAATTTTCCCATTTAATTTAATTCTAGTGTATTCATCACCCATTGAAAATGCATTGCCTATTCGAATGAACGGGAAAGCATCAATTTTCTCAGCATAGTAAATTCAAAATCACCTGAATTTAAAATACATTTTGCTTAAATTGGAGTATTAAGCAAATTAAAAATTAGCTTTAAATTATGGAAAACATTGCCCATTGAAAGATCTCCATAAGGATCATAGGCAAGCTGCAAATATTTAGGTTTACTTTATTAATTGAGCAACCATATCTAATTATCTGCAAAAGCACATTTCAAGTTGCACACTCTCTTCCACCTTTTGGAAATTCTCAAGTAAAAGTGTGTGTGCGAAGGTTGGACTGATCCACAAAGGTATTGGTGAAATTCCCATTTGGTCAAACTGTTGGAGGGCATCACCACCTATCTCTTACTGCATCCGGTCTATAGATCTACACTAAAAAGGTCTACAATCAATAGGTTGACCACTAATAGTCAACATGCAGTAGGTCGACAGGGTCAAAAGGTCAACATGTAAAAAGTAGACAGTTCAAAAGGTCGACACTGTCAAAATGTCGACATGAAAATGGTCAACACATATATGGTCGACACAAGCTTTTTTCCAATTTAAAAAAAAACACTTTTTCATACTTTACCATCCATGTGGACTATGATTGGGAATAGTAACCTGACCAATCATGGCGTGCGAAGCGAGCCATGCGAGGGGATGTGGTACACTAATAGGGCTTGTTCGTGGCAGAAAAGTGACAAACCCCGCCCAAAAAAAATTGTGTCTACCTTTTTTGTTGTTGTTGTTGACCATTTAAATTTCGATCTTTTGACCCTGTCAACTTTTTCTACTGTCACGCTAACCTTTTGACCCTGTCGACCTAAAGCATGTCGACCATCAGTCTTCAACCTATTGACTGCAGACCTTTTTAGTGTAGCTCTAATAATCCACACCCATCTCTGACCATGTGTTTTTTTTATAAGTGTAAAAATAAAACTTAAATTATGATAAATCTAGAGATGTGTACCAGACTATTTTTAGTTTTGGTTCTAATTTGTCTGGTTTCGGTTTTTGATTCGATTTTGTATTTTTCCCCAAAACTGACTTTTCTGTTTTAAATTGGCAGCTCTGCCATACTGTGTGGAGTCCGGCCGCTTTTCTATATGAGCACTGGGGTACAGAGCGTACTGGGGTGCAATGTACTGGGGTGCAGTGCACAGAATGGTACAAACAAATTATTCGGTTTGTTTAAACTTTTTAAAACTTTTTTTTATTAACATTAATTAATTTTTCTAACTAGGAGTCAGTGCTGTACACCGAGATGGACACTGTACAGCTACTTAGATGGGCACAGCACAGCCACTGATACCCCTTTGACATCAATAATACCGGATCCCACCCGGGAATTGGAAAGCAGGTTCTTCCCGGGTGGGATCCGGCATTGGACATTACTGCTGGCTTCCCTGACCCGGCAATATGCCGGGCAGAATGTCATAGCGGCAGGGGGCGGAGCCGGCAGCAGAGGCAGAGCTGGGAGATGAGATCATCTCCGCGCCGCCTCTCGCTGTTGCAGTGAACCAGTTCCTGGTCGCATCCATTTATGCTGCCATTGACCCGGTATTCAACCCGGGAATAACACTGCTTTATTTCCGGGTTGAATTGCTGGGTCAGGCAACCCAGGATTTCGACTATGGTGCTTTCACACCACACGCTGACCCGCATTAATCCGGCAATATGCTGGGTCGATACCGGGTTATTTGTGCGGTGTGAAAGGGATATGAGACCGACACCACACAGCCCCTTGTGGATGGACACTGCAAAGCACCAAACCCTGCCACCCTGATACTTATTTCAGTGTTCTCTGCTGGTGCAAATATGTTTATATACCCTGTACTTATCCTATATTGTCTTGAACTGTAAGTCACTGTTTTATTTTTTTACTTATTTCTTTAGGTACTCTGTAACTGGGCGCTGTGAATCCCTTCTGGTGCTATAGAAATAAAGGATAATAATAATAATGATAATAATAATATGATAGCTAGAAGCTGATGGGATCATATGGGCAACTTCTTCACCAGTCCTCTTTAGAAGGTTTGATAAATCTACACCTTGAAGGATTAAGGGTCTATTTACTAAGCCTTGGACGGAGATAAAGTGTACAGAGATAAAGTACCAGCGAATCAGCTCCTAACTGTTATGTCACAGGCTGGGTTTGAAAATGGCATTTAGGAGCTGATTGGCTGGTACTTTATCTCCGTCTACTTTATCTCTGTCCAAGGCTTAAGGGGGGTACTCACAGGAGAGATGTGTGCTGAGTGATCTTAACACAGACCGCTCAGCACACATCTCTCACCCCGCTCAGCACAGCGCGATGTGCTGAGCGAGGGGGAAAGCCGACGGGGGGCCGCTCACTTCACACAACGGTGAAGTGAGCGACCCGCTAGATTGAGCCTGCATGCAGGCTCAATCTAGCACCGGCGATAGCGATGTGCGGGGCCGCGCATCGCTATCGCTGGAGGGCATACACACGGCAGATCCGTGCTTAAAATCTAAGCAATCTAGCAAGATTGCTTAGATTTTAAGCACGGATCTCTCCGTGTGTACCCCCCTTTAGTAAATAGACCCCAGCTGGATAATCAAGACCATTTGTGGAAAGGAGAAAGCATCCTGAAAACTGCGGAACGTCTCCCTAGAAGGGTATATTCAAACCCTGCAAACTCATTTAAATAATCCTGTTCCATAAAAGTGTTTTCTGCTTCATTTCACAACTAAATGCCCTTGTGAAAGGCGCTCTGCGGAGTCTCCTTTTGTGTCTTCTTGTCTCCATTTAATTTCCTACCTCTATCCAAGGCATTTTTAAATGCTGGGGGCTATCAGGATGCAAGGCCTACCTAGGCCTCAGGCCTGAATTCGAAATAAACTTAATTTCCTAAACTTATTACTTACTTTAATCCTGTAGTTTGGCTTTTCTGCGTTCTTTTTTGGGCATTTTTTTGTGTCCACACCGGTTGCAGGAAGTGTGCGTTTGCTGAAAAGGCAGGAACGAGCTCTGATACGCTGCATCTCCTGGTGTGTGTCTCCCTCAACTGTCTGTCTGCAAGCAAATGTAGGCTATACACCCCAGCTCAAGCAGATTGTGACATCACAGAAAACACATCATATAACACGCATCATAGAGCAGGCATCCTAGAGCTTTGCCGCCGCAGTGACAGGAACTGCTAGCTGCCTGTTTCCACAGCATTCCACAGCATTCCCATGCGAAAGGTTCTGTGAAACCACAGAACCTTCCATTGTAGAATGTCACACTGCCTGATAGACTGAATTGGGCAAACAATAGCATGGAGCCAGGAAGCTGCCAGTCGGCTGTGTGGGTGTGTCCACAAGGCAGAGCACATGCAAAAGATTGTGCATCATCCAGCCAGCACAAGAGAAACTCACGCTGGAGTGTGTGTTACTCACCTAGCCAGACACGAGTTGCCGCCATCAAATCTCGATAGAACAGCTGGAGAGTCACCTAGGCAAACAGGAGTAGTAGTGCAAAATCTAGATACAACATCAGGATGGTGTGGCAAGCAGGCAGGTATGGAGGCATTGGCGTTTCTATAATGGGTGCAATGTGTGCGGTGCACACAGGCCCCTGGGTCAAGAGGGGCCCACACCACACACACTGCACCCATTTAAATACTTACCTTACCGTAAGTCCAGTGGCAGGCGCAACGATCGCGGTGGAAATCTCAGCCAAAATGGCCACAGCATATGTGCGGTAGCTAAATTGGTATCCAGATCATGGCAGGCACCATGTTTCTGGAGACCTGCGATTGCGCAGTAGACTCCGGCACAATGCCAGAGTCTACAGTGCCATATAGAGGAGGGGGCCCTCCCGGACGTGCACACGGGCCCCCTCCTCTGTTGAAATGCCCCTGCATGGAGGTGCATTCTCCATGATTGTGTCAGCATATGTTTCGGGTATTTCACTTTCCTCGGGCCCGAGACTATTGCTTCCCGGCCTTTTGGCTATGATCTTGTGTTGTGGCCAGGGGGAATTCAGGGGTCCTTCTTCGGAGGGGCCCCCAGCACAACGAGGAGGGATACTGCGTTTGTTTGTTCAGGAGCTTTTGGTCTTCCAAGACATCCAGGATGACTACTGTGAAAAATACGATCAGGGTGAAGCTGACCACTGACCAGGAAAACCGGGAACAGATCTCTAAGGTATCTGGTGGAGGTAATATTGGAAGGACTTTTGGAATACAAAGAAAATATTTTTTTTGTGTGTATGAAATCCCTGCTTTGAATTTACTGGATGTGTCATTTGTGGAGCATGGTGTGTACAGAGATGTGCTGTATTGTTTGAGGAGGGAGGCCAGAAAACATTGCCATGCATAGGGTGGAGGTTATTCCTGATTTCTGTGATGAGAGACCTCTCACTATTCATTTATATGATCCTTTCACTGAGTTGGAAACAAGGGCCCTCATTCCGAGTTGTTAGCTCGCTAGCTGCTTTTAGCAGCTTTGCACACGCTAAGCCGCCGCCTACTGGGAGTGAATCTTAGCTTAGCAGAATTGCGAACGAAAGATTTGCATAATTGCAAATAGAAATTTCTTTGCAGTTTCTGAGTAGCTCGGGACTTACTCTGCGACTGCGATCAGTTCAGTCAGTTTCGTTCCTGGTATGACGTCACAAACACACCCAGCGTTCGCCCAGACACTCCCCCGTTTCTCCAGACACTCCCGCGTTTTTCCCAGAAACGGCAGCGTTTTTCCGCACACACCCATAAAACGGCCAGTTTCCGCCCAGAAACACCCACTTCCTGTCAATCACACTCCGATCACCAGAACTCCTCGTTATGCCGTGAGTAAAATACCTAACTTTTGAGTAAAATAACTAAGCGCATGTGCTCTGCGAACCTTTCGCATGCGCAGTAAGCGACTAACCGCAATATAGCGAAACTCGGCAACGAGCAAACAACTCGGAATGAGGGCCAACATTTGCTTTTCTGAGACAATTCTGCACTCATGTTAAAGGGAGAATCATGCAAAAAAATGCATGTGGTATCTTTAACCGCAGCTGGCCTTTCTGGGTGAGGTTTAAACCTGATGATGAAGGCATAGAAGGGTTAAACACCCCTGCAACATACAGTATGCAATTGGGAATTTTAGAGGTTACACCTATTATCCTGGGCAACCTGATATTTATCAGAAATACCACAAAACCTGTAGGAATTGTAAAAATAGGATTTTAATACCTACCGGTAAATCCTTTTCTCCTAGTCCGTAGAGGATGCTGGGGACTCCAAAAGGTACCATCGGGTATAGACGGGATCCGCAGGAGCTCGGGCACACTAAAAAGACTTTGACTGGGTGTGAACTGGCTCCTCTCTCTATGCCCCTCCCCCAGACCTCAGTTATAGGAACTGTGCCCAGGAGAGACGGACATTTCGAGGAAAGGATTTTTGTTAAACTAAGGGCGAGAAACATACCAGCCCACACCACAAACATACCGTACAACTGGAGTAGCATGAAACCAGATAACAGTATGAACTAACAACAGCAACAAGCTGAACATAACTGATACACAAACCACGTGTAACCGAAAATAACCAGTATCAATACAACTGCAAGGAACAGTCCGCACTGGGATGGGCGCCCAGCATCCTCTACGGACTAGGAGAAAAGGATTTACCGGTAGGTATTAAAATCCTATTTTCTCTTACGTCCTAGAGGATGCTGGGGACTCCAAAAGGACCATGGGGTCTATACCAAAGCTCCAGACCCAGCGGGAGAGTGCGGATGACTCTGTATCCAAGCAGAGGCAGAGGTCACAGTGTTAGCGACCATGTGAGTGCTGTGTGCGGGTGGGTCGGTTGTGCAGTAGCGTTCAGCATATGTGTAAGGGGCATTATGTGTGTCATGTGTATAAATTCATTAAAAGTGTGCGGTATATGTGTAAGGAATGTTATGTGTGTAATTATATGTGTATAAAGGCATTAATAATGTGCGTCATATGTGTAAGGGACATTATATGTGTCATTATGTGTATAAGGGCACTAATAATGTGCGGCATATGTGTAAGGGACATTATGGGGGAATTCTAATGTTTGAAAAGTTGGTTGGGTGTCTGTTTTTTCCTGTCTATTAAATAGGAAAAAACAGACACCCAACTGACTTTTCAAACAATTGAATACTCCCCAATGTGTGTACTTATGTGTATAAGGGCACTAATAATGTGCGGCATAAGTGTAAGGGACATTATGTGTATATAAGGGCATTCATAAAGGTTGGCATAATGTGTAAGGGACATTATGTGTGTACTTATGTGTACAAGGGCATTAATAATGTGCGGCAAATGTGTAAGGGACATTATGTGTATAAGGGCATTAATAAAGGTTGGCATAATGTGTAAGGGACATTATGTGTGTACTTATGTGTACAAGAGCATTAATAATGTGCGGCAAATGTGTAAGGGACATTATGTGTATAAGGGCATTAACAAAGGTTGGCATAATATGTTAGGAGCATTATGTGCAAGGGGCATTACTGTGTGGTATAATGTGTATGAAGTCATTACTAATGTGTGGCATTATGTGTATAAGGTGCTCTACTGTGTGGCGTAATGTATAATGTATACTGTGTGGTCTACTGTGAATAAAGAGCAATATGGTGTGGTGTAATGTGAATAAGGAGCAATTCAGTGTGGTGTAATGTGAATAAGGGACACTACTGTAAGGAGTAACGTATATAAAGTGGCACTACTGTGTGGTCTAATGTGAATAACGAGCAATATGGTGTGGTGTAATGTGAATAAGGAGCACTACTGTGAGGAGTAATGTAAGTGGTACTACTGTGTGATGTATCGTGAATTAGAGACAATATCGCATGATAAAATGTGAATAAAGTTGCACTACTGTGTGGCATAATTTAAATTGGGGGTACTATTGTGTGGTCATGCCCCTTCCCAGCAAGAACACAACCCTTTTTGAGCTGTGCGCCGAATGTGCACAGAGTTCCTATTTAAAATATAGTGGGTAGGAGCACCAAAATGAGGACTGCTATGGGTAAGGGGTGATGGTGCTGGGAAAGGGGTGCAGGGTCAGAGGCGGAACTAGCCTAAGGCATCAAATTGGTTAGGGCAGGCTCTGGTAACGCAGCCGCCCCAATCACGCCCCCCCCCACGTTCATGCTGGCATTCCCCCCTTTCTAAGCCACGTCCCTGCAATGCTTCATCTCTGCCTTGGAAAAGGATCGTTGCCGGCCCCCGCCCGCAAACACCTCTGCCTGATTGACAGGCAGAGGCGTTCTCATTTTCTGCGGGCACCCCCTACTACCCACGGAACATCAAAGCAGCCGCTGATAGCAATCCCCCACCCCTACTACTGCAGGATGGATAGGGGCCCCAGTGCACTGCTGTGCCCAGGGGCCTACACTGCTGTTAAGACAGCCCTGATTCGTGTGTGTTTGTGTCTGTGTGTGTGTTATACTTACTTCAGCCTCCAGAGTAGCTGCTTCCACCTGGCTACCGGCCTATCACCCGCGTTGTGTTCTTCTCCTACTGCGGACAATGGGACTCAAGAGGGGCGGAGCGTAGGTGGTACAGGATGCTGCAGTCACTGCAGCGCGCCAATGCCCGGCTGCCTGTCACTGTGTGAGCAGTAGCCGGTATAGTACAGCACTGGCGGGGGCGGAGGCGGGAGCCCGGTTGTGGGGGGGCTGACTAAGGATGTATGGGTGTTACTGCACCCCGTTCCAACACCCAGAACGATTATCTAAGGTGGTCTGCGTCCAATTCTGGAACCCAGCACTGCTATCTAAAGATGTCTCTGTGTTCTGCACACCAGCCTGGTACCCAGAATGGGTATCTAAGGTGGTCTGCTGCCCGTTTCGGAACCCAGAATGGGTATCTAAGGTGGTCTACATCCTATTCCGGCACCCTGAACGGCTATCTAAGTTTGTCTGGGTGCTCTACGCCCCGTTCTACACTACCGGAACAGATAGCTAAGGTGTTTTGCGCCCTTTTCCGGCACCCTGAACAGCTATATAAGGTTGTCTGGGTGTCCTGCACACCATTCCGGCACCTGAAACCGATATCTAAGGTAGTCTGCATCCTTTTCCAGCACCCATAATGACTATCTAAGATGGTCTGCGGCCCCTTCCAGCACTCGGAAAGGCTATCTAATGTGGTCTGCGCCCCGTACCTGCACCCTGAATACTATCTATGGTGATCTGCTGCCTGTTCCGGGACCCGAAATGGCTGTGTTACTGTATGTGGTCTGGGTGTTCTACACCCACTTCCAGGTACCTGTAATGGCTATCTTCGGGTGGTGTGTGGCCCATTCCGGCACCTGGAATGCTATCTAAAATGATCTGCACCCCAAATCGCTGCGTAATGTGGTCTGGGTGTTCTGCACCAGGTTCAGGTACACGGTATGGCAATCTAATGTGGTCTGTGCCCTGTTCCTGCATCCGGAACTGCTATCTATGGTGATCTGCTGCCTGTTCTGGAACCCGGAATGGCTGTGTAATGTGGTCTCGTTTATTTGCACCTCCTTCCAGCACCCGGAACGGCTATGTAAGGAGGCCTGTGGACCATTCCGGCACCCAGAACGGCTATCTAAGGTGGCATGCACCCTATTTCGGTACCCAGAATGGCTATCTACGGTGATCTGCTGCCTGATCCGGCTCCCGGAATGGCTGTGTAATGTGGTCTCGGTTTTTTGCACCTCCTTCCAGCACCCGGAACAGCTATGTAAGGTGGCCTGTGGACCATTTCGGCACCTGGAACGGCTATCTAAGGTGGCCTGCACCCTATTCCGGTACCCGGAATGGCTATCTACGGTGATCTGCTGCCTGGTCCGGCTCCCTGAATGGCTGTGTAATGTGCTCTCGGTTTTTTGCACCTCCTTCCAGCGAGTGGTATTCATGTGACCGGCGGTCTGCTGACCGACAGTCACATGACCTCCTCCACCATCCCGGCGGCTCACTATCCTGATGGTCGGCATGCCGACCAACAGGGACTATTTCCACTCTTAGGTGTCCACGACACCCATAGAGTGGGAATAGAACCCGTGGCGACCGCAGGTCGCCACCGAGCCCGCAGCCGGTTGTGTATGACGGTTGTCTATGATGGTTTGAGCCCTGTTCCGGCACCTGGAACAGGTATCTGAGGTGGTCTGCGCCCTATTCCGGCACTCTGAACAGCTATATAAGGTTGTCTGGGTGTCCTGCACACCACTCCGGCACCTGAAACAGCAATCTAAGGTGGTCTGCATCCTGTTCCGGCACCCGGAACGGTTGTCTATGATGGTTTGAGCCCTGTTCCGGCACCCGGAACAGGTATCTGAGGTGGTCTGCGCCCTATTCCGGCACTCTGAACAGCTATCTAAGGTTGTCTGGGTGTCCTGCACACCATTCCGGTACCTGAAACAGCTATATAAGGTGGTCTGCATCCTGTTCCGGCACCCGGAACGGTTGTCTAAGATGGTTTGAGCTCTGTCGGCACCCAGAACAGGTATCTAAGGCGGTCTGTGCCCTATTCCAGCACTCTGAACAGCTATATAAGGTTGTCTGGGTGTCCTGTACACCACTCCGGCACCTGAAACAGCAATCTTAGGTGGTCTGCATCCTGTTCTGGCACCCGGAACGGTTGTCTATGATGGTTTGAGCCCTGTTCCGGCACCCAGAACAGGTATCTAAGGCGATCTGCGCCCTATTCCGGCACTCTGAACAGCTATCTAAGTATGTCTGGGTGTCTTGCACACCATTCCGGTACCTGAAACAGCTATCTAAGGTGGTCTGCATCCTGTTCTGGCACCCGGAACGGTTGTCTATGATGGTTTGAGCCCTGTTCCGGCACCCGGAACAGGTATCTGAGGTGGTCTGCGCCCTATTCCGGCACTCTAAACAGCTGTATAAGGTTTTCTGGGTGTCCTGCACACCACTCCGGCACCTGAAACAGCAATCTAAGGTGGTCTGCATCCTGTTCCGGCACCCGGAACGGTTGTCTATGATGGATTGAGCCCTGTTCCGGCACCCGGAACAGGTATCTAAGGTTGTCTGCGCCCGATTCTGGTACCCTGAACAGCTATCTAGGGTTGTCTGGGTGTCCTGCACACCATTCCGGTACATGAAACAGCTATCTAAGGTGGTCTGCATCCTGTTCTGGCACCCGGAACGGTTGTCTATGATGGTTTGAGCCCTATGCCGGCACCCGGAACAGGTATCTGAGGTGGTCTGCGCCCTATTCCGGCACTCTGAACAGCTATCTAAGGTTGTCTGGGTGTCCTGCACACCATTCCGGCACATGAAACCGCTATCTAAGGTGGTCTGCATCCTGTTCTGGCACCCGGAACGGTTGTCTATGATGGTTTGAGCCCTATTCCGGCACCCGGAACAGGTATCTGAAATGGTCTGCGCCCGATTCCGGTACCCTGAACAGCTATCTAGGGTTGTCTGGGTGTCCTGCACACCATTCCGACACTTGAAACAGCTATCTAAGGTGGTCTGCATCCTGTTCCGGCACCCGGAACGGTTGTCTAAGATGGTTTGAGCCTTGTTCCGGCACCCGGAACAGGTATCTAAGGTTGTCTGCGGCCTTTTACGGCACCCTGAACAGCTATCTAAGGTTGTCTGGGTGTCCTGTACACCATTCCGGCACATGAAACAGCTATCTAAGGTGGTCTGCATCCTGTTCCGGCACCTGGAACGGTTGTCTATGATAGATTGAGCCCTGTTCCGGCACCCGGAACAGGTATCTAAGATGGTTTGAGCCCTGTTCCGGCACCCTGAACAGCTATCTAAGGTTGTCTGGGTGTCCTGCACACCATTCCGGCACATGAAACAGCTATCTAAGGTGGTCTGCATCCTGTTCCGGAACCCGCAACGGTTGTCTATGATGGTTTGAGCCCTGTTCCGGCACCCGGAACAGGTATCTAAGATGGTCTGCGCCCTATTCCGGCACCCTGAACAGCTATCTAAGGTTGTCTGGGTGTCCTGCACACCATTCCGGCACATGACACAGCTATCTAAGGTGGTATGCATCCTGTTTCGGCACCCGGAACAGGTATCTAAGATGGTCTGCCCCCCATTCCGGCACCTGGAACTGATATCTAAGGTGGTCCTATTTCGGCACCCTGAGCATCTAAGTTTGTTTGGGTGTTCTGCACACAATTCTACCAACTGGAATGGGTATAACGGCGCCCCACCCCACAGGGGCATGGAAAGCCATGCTGGGCCCCAGTAATGTAATGGGGTATGGCCTAAATTGGGGGCATGTCTACACCTCTGAAATATATAATTAAAGTATTAATTGTGTGCAATTTATTCAACGGGGCCAGGTTGCTTGATCGGAAGCAGGTCCCTCCTCTTCGGCTGACGGCGCCATCTGCCCAGTGACATCTGGGAACATGGCGCATGTGCACTACAGGACGCTGCCCAGTATCGCCAAGAGTAAGTATATTTGGGAAGGGGGATGTGGACTCCCCTGTCGGGTCCCTCCAGCAGCCTGGGACAGGGTAATTAATACCTGATTACCCGCCTCTCGGCACCACTGCATGTGGTGCTGCTCATAAATATTATTTTTAATTATATTTTTTATAAAGGCGGCGTGGTCACACCCCTACCCTCCCAACAAAAACAATGGGCAAGTGGTCATTTATTAATAATTATTTATTTATATTTTTATACTGCACTAAAAAAAAAAAATCCCCCTCCCTATGCAGCCAGTGTGTGAAATAGATGAGCTGCAGCACCAGCAGCTATCTCCATTCTCCCCCTCCCTCCCTCTGCCCGAGTGTAGTATCAGCGGGGTAGGTAGGTGGCTGTCAGCCCTGCACAGTGTTTCCCTGTGTGACAGCAGCGCATAGACAGCGCCACTGTGCAGGGCTGACAGCCTCCTAGCAGTGCGGGAGTAGCAGCAGCTTCGTGCGGGAGCCGGCAGTGATCTCTCCCTCCCCACTGACCGCCCGTCCGCGGACCCGCCCCCCCGGACAGGGACACGCTTTCACAGCTTCCCAGCGGCAGAGGTCGGAAAAGTAATTAGCCAGCCCCTGCATATATGACCAAGAGACCCCATATTACAGTTGAGTTTACACAATTAACTCTGATCTGGAAAGGGTTAAGGAACCCCGAGGTGGGGGTTGCGAGAGAAGGCAGTTTGAGTTCTTAAATACACCACTCCCAGACTGCAAGTTGTCCATTATCAATGAAGTGAGTCAGGAGAAGCATCCTGGCTCTGTAATGTCCCGATAATGGGGGTAATTCCAAGTTGATCGCAGCAGGAATTTTGTTAGCAGTTGGGCAAAACCATGGGGGTCATTCCGAGTTGTTCGCTCGCAAGCTGCTTTTAGCAGCTTTGCACACGCTAAGCCGCCGCCTACTGGGAGTGAATCTTAGCATATTAAAATTGCGAACGAAAGATTCGCAATAATGCGAAAAGACTTCTCTGTGCAGTTTCTGAGTAGCTCGAGACTTACTCTGCCAGTGCGATCAGTTCGGTGCTTGTCGTTCCTGGTTTGACATCACAAACACACCCAGCGTTCGCCCAGACACTCCTCCGTTTCTCCAGCCACTCCCGCGTTTTTCCCAGAAACGGTAGCGTTTTTTCACACACACCCATAAAACGGCCCGTTTCCGCCCAGAAACACCCACTTCCTGTCAATCACATTACGATCACCAGAACGAAGAAAAAACCTTGTAATGCCGTGAGTAAAATACCAAACTGCAAAGCAAATTTACTTGGCGCAGTCGCACTGCGGACATTGCGCATGCGCATTAGCGACTAATCGCTCCGTTGCGACAAAAAAATACAGAGCGAACAACTCGGAATGACCCCCCATGTGCACTGCAGGGGAGGCAGATATAACATGTGCAGAGAGAGATAGATTTGGGTGGGGTGTGTTCAATCTACAATCTAATTTGCAGTGTAAAAATAAAGCAGTCAGTATTTACCCTGCACAGAAATAAAATAACCCACCCAAATCTAACTCTTTCTGCACATGTTATATCTGCCTCCCCCCCCCCTGCAGTGCACATGGTTTTGCCCAACTGCTAACAAAATTCCTGCTGCGATCAACTTGGAATTACCCCCAATATCTGTAAAGGCTTCACTTCATCCCATTGCTCCTCTCTGCATGTGTTGTGATCGGTGGGTTTTATCTTCCTATTTTTCTTTTTCTTGAAACTGTCTTTACTCGTGTGACTTTTTATGATTATATCTTGTAACTTTCTTTTCTGTAAAGGGGAGTACACATGGAGAGATCTGTGCTTAAAATCTAACAATCTGACTAGATTGCTTAGAAATTAAGCACGGATCTCTTGTGTATATGCCCCCCAGCGATAGCAATGCGCGGCCCTATGCATCGTTATTGCCGTTGCTAGACTGAGCCTGCATGCAGGCTCAATCTGGCAGGTCACTCACTTCAGTGCTGTGTGAAGTGAGCGCCCCCCCCGTCTCCCCCCTCTCACAGCACACATCGCGCTGTGCTGAGCGGGGGGAGAGATGTGTGCTGAGCGGTCTGTGATAGATTGCTCAGCACACATCTCTAGGTGTGTACCCCCCTTAACATAAGCTTTGAAGTGTTTTACTTAAATTAAATAATCTAATTTTCGCTCTGTTTTTTGTTGTGTATCCAACCCAGCTCTCAGAAAGAGGCGTTACCAAAATATTAATAATTCTGGGTGCAAGCAAAAGCCATAAGTTTGCCTTGGGTCATACCCTAAATGTTTGTACTTTGGCTGGTGGCAGTGACCACGTTGAAATTAACGCACGGGCTCAGGTATCCAGTAATGGTGTCATGTGGCAGGGATTCACAGATTGGCATATCTGGGGAATCGCCCTGCCTAGGATCGTGTCATTTTGGAACAAATTATTTGTTCTACATAGATCCTGAGAGTCAATAAATAGTGGTTAACCATAAGCCCTTATGGGCAAAACCATCTAAACAGCATTGTAGGTCCTGGGCAAAGCAATGCATTCATTTACGGGGACCAATTGGAAAAAAACAAACATATAACATAAACATCATAACATGCCCCACCTGCGGTCCGAGTTGTCTCTCCACAAGCTTCCATATGGTGTGTAGCTTAGCACTCTGATTGGTTCATGGCAGGAGCTGTCCACCAATCAGCCAGCTGACAGCCACTCACTGTCTGGCTGTAGACTGGGAGGCAGATAGAAAATGCTGCCTTGCTGCCAGGGCTGCCCCCACAGTATTTCCCCTGACACCATATTAAGTCCCCACAGTAGTGCCCCTGACATCATATTATGCCCCCCACCACAATTATGCCCCTGTCTCCATATTATGCCCCACACAGTAATGCTCCTGACACCATATTATGCCCCCACAGCAGATACCACTTTCACCATACTATGCCTCACAGTTATGCCCCTGTCACCATATTATGTCCAATACCTGCTCTCAGGGTTTTTGCTTGATGTCAAGGGTTTTGCTCTTTGTCAGGGGTTCTGCTCATTGTCAGGGGTTCTGCTCATTGTCAGGGATTCTGCTCATGGGTGGTCATTCCGAGTTGTTCGCTAGCTGCAATCTGTGCAGCGATGAGGCAAAAAAAGGCACTACTGCGCATGCGTATGCGGCGCAATGCGCACGCGCGACGTACTATTACAACGGCCGATGTAGTTTCACACAAGGTCTAGCAAAGCTTTTTTGTCGCACCGGTGGCCGCAGAGTGATTGACATGAAGTGGGCGTTTCTGGGTGTCAACTGACTGTTTTCAGGGAGTGTTCAGAAAAACGCAGGCGTGCCAGGAAAAACGCAGGCGTGGCTGGGAGAACGCAGGGCGTGTTCGTGACGTCAAAACAGGAAGTGAACAGTCTGAAGTGATCGCAAGCGCTGAGTAGGTCTGAAGCTACTCTGAAGCTGCACAATTTTTTTTTGTAGCCACTCTGCGATCCTTTCGTTCGCACTTCTGCTAAGCTAAAATACACTCCCAGAGGGCGGCGGCTTAGCGTTTGCACGGCTGCTAAAAACTGCTAGCGAGCGATCATCTCGGAATGACCACCATTGTCAGGGGTTTTGCTCATTGTCAGGGGAATGGCTGCCGCCACAACAGTTCTACTGACCCTTTCAACCTTTTGAAAATGTCCCTGTCAAAATGGCTGCGGCCTCCTCTAGAATTTAAAATAACTGTCACCTCAGAGGTTGCAGCCTTTTTTTGGGAGGACATTTTCAATACTAAGAGTGGGGTCCTTCTCTGTAGCGGGCACCGGGTGGCATGCGGCCGGGCCCTCCACTCTCTATGAGAGCGGCCGGGCCCAGGACAGTTGTGTACCCAGCCCCCCCCCCCCCACTGGCAGCCTTGCTCACTGCCCTGATTGTGTGACGGTGTGGATCATAGCATAGAGAGTAACTAGGTCGACAGTCACTAGGTCCACCACTATTGTTCGACAGTGACTAGGTCGACACCTGAAATAGGTCAACATGGTCACTAGGTCAACATGGACAAGGTCAACATGGAAAAAGTATGACATTAGTTTTTTTGGTGTTTTCTCCGTAAAGTGACCGAGAACCCTAATTAGTGCACTGTGTCCCCTCGCATGCCTCGCTTCACTCCATTCCCTTGGTTACCATTCCCAATTGTAGTCCACATGGATCGTAAAGTATGAAAAAGCTCAAAGAATTGTAAGAAAAGTGAAAAACTCATGCCAACCTTTTTCCATGTCGACCTTCTCCATGTTGACCTAGTGACCATGTCGACCTATAGACCATGACAACCTAAGCCCTATCGACCAATAGTGGTTGACCTAATGAGTGTCGACCTAAATACTATCGACCTAAGGACTGGGGCCCTCATTCCGAGTTGATTGGTCGCAAGGCGAATTTAGCAGAGTTACACACGCTAAGCCTACGCCTACTGGGAGTGTATCTTAGCATCTTAAAATTGCGACCGATGTATTCGCAATATTGCGATCACAAACTACTTAGCAGTTTTAGAGTAGCTCCACACTTACTCTGCCTGTGCGATCAGTTCAGTGCTTGTCGTTCCTGGTTTGACGTCACAAACACACCCAGCGTTCGCCCAACCACTCCCCCGTTTCTCCGGCCACTCCTGCGTTTTTTCCGGAAACGGTAGCGTTTTCAGCCACACGCCCATAAAACGCCGTGTTTCCGCCCAGTAACACCCATTTCCTGTCAATCACATTACGATCGCCGGAGCGAGGAAAAAGCCGTGAGTAAAAATACTATCTTCATAGCAAAGATACTTGGCGCAGTCGCAGTGCGAATATTGCGCATGCGCACTATGCGGAATTTCACTGCGATGCGATGAAAAATACCGAGCGAACGACTCGGAATGAGGGCCTGGATACCTTGTGTGACCACTACCCACCCTTGCTAAAAGCCCCCTAGAATTGTGGGGCCCCGGACATCTGCCCAGTGTGCCTATACATTAAGATGGCCCTGCTTATGTTTTTCATCATATCAACATCATCACAGGAAATTCAACAATGTGCAAAGATCTAGAATTGGACAGAAATATAAAAAAATTATTGTGTAAAGGGGGGTATACACGGAGAGATCCGTGCTTAAAAATCTAAGCAATCTGACTAGATTGCTTAGAATTTAAGCACAGATCTCTCGTGTGTATGCCCCCAGCGATAGCGATGCACGGCCCCGTGCATCGCTATCGCCGGTGCTAGATTGAGCCTGCATGCAGGCTCAATCTAGCAGGTCGCTCACTTCAGCGCTGCGTGAAGTGAGCGCCCCCCCCCCTAACTCAGCACACATCGCGCTGTGCTGAGTGGGGGGAGAGATGTGTGCTGAGCGGTCTGTGCTAGATTGCTCAGCACACATCTCTTTAGTGTGTACCCCCCTTAAGAGCATAATCTATGTAAATGAACTGGTATACATCTAACTGTAAAAGAGCACCAAAAAAATGCATTACAAGATGTTTTTAGTGGCCATCCTTGCTGAAACACTTATGTTTCCATTCATCTCATATGTGAAATTCCTTTGATGAGATTAGTGCTAATTCTCAAGGGATGCCTATTTTTCACAGTGATGTTGCTGATCCCAGTATAGTGTATGTCAGTGGTTCTCAGAATGGGTCCTACACAGGTCACATTTTTCAGACCACCTAGCAGCTGCACAGGTATACTACGTACGGTGACCCTGAAAACATGAACTGTTTGGGTTACTGAGGACTAAGTTTGAGAACTCTTGGGCTATGTAATACTTACGAGACGAGTCCTCTTTTTGAATACAAAAAAAGACAGTATTTATAAGTAACCTGCGATGCCAATATACCAGCATTCAGAGGTCACATATTACATGCTGTTTTATATTTATCTGCCGAACTTCCCGATCCCTATAGAAGTACGTATACACTCAGGGTCGGATTAACAATGGGGCAGGTGGAGCTGCCGCTCAAGGCTCACAGCATCTGCTTTGCTGCTGCAGCCAGGATTTTTTTTTTGCCTGCTACAGCAGCATGCCAGTGACAATCTGAAGCACCGCTGCTCCCTCCTGCCCGCACTGTAGATGTAAAGATAGTACAGATGGACCTCTATCAGTCCATTTCTCACCGAACGGCTCAACATGCCAGCAGGCAGGAAGCAGCTTGGGCAGGGGATGCACTGATACAGGAATCCAGCAGGGGGCGGGGCCACATGGGACCCAGGGGGCAGGGCTACACGGGACTCAGGCTGCCTGCTGCTAGCATGGCTGTTGCTGCTGCTGTTGAGAGGGAGAGAAGCTGCTGCACATCAAGGGCCGGCCCAGCCAGTGAGACAGTGACTGCACTAGGGATGGCCATCGGTGGGTTATCCATCGATGGTCACCATCATTGATGGATAACCTTGAATGTGTTAAACCATCTGGAAGGGATCAATCAATGGTTTTACCCATCGATGGTCACCAATGCATTTCTGTATAATGAAATACGGGCCAATCACAGCCCGGGGGCATGGCTTTGTGGGTGTCAGGGGGCTGGGCTAAGCTCTGTGCCCTGACACTGAGAATATTTTTTTTTTCGGTAGCAGTGAACCATAGATGGTGGGAAACCATCTGGTTCTCCCCCATTGATGGTAAAAGTATTCAACATCGGTCATCGACCATCGATGATTTTGAATCATCGATGGTCAATGGCCATCCCTAGACTGCACTGAAGACCGAGCGAATAGACGGGTGTGTGTGTGTGTGTGTGTGTGTGTGTGTGACGCCAATGTGAGCTTCTACAGGGGGTAGAGCTTAATATAGAGCAAGGGTGACAAAGTATGTGAGTTTGACACAGCATGGGGGCAGGGAGTGTGTGAGTGTGATACAGCACAGGGGGAGGGAGTGTGTGAGTGTGATAGCGCGCAGGCCGCGTGGGAAAGAAGTGTGTGAGTGTGATAGAGTGCAGACTGCAGGGGGAGGGAGTGTATGAGTGTAATACAGTGCTGGGCACGGTAGGGGAGGGAGTGTATGAGTGTGACAGAGTGCAGGGGCACGGAGTGTGTCAGTGTGATAGAGCGCAGTCTGTGGGGGCCTGGGTGAAGGAGTGTGTCAGTGTGATAGAGCGCAGGCTATGGGGTGAGGGAGTGTGTCAGTATGATAGAGTGCAGGCCGCTGGGGGAGGGACTGTGTGAGTGTGATACAGTGCTGGCCACGGTGGGGGGGAGTGTGTGTGTTACAGCGCTGGGGCACGGAGTGTGTCAGTGTGATAGAGCGCAGTCTGTGGGGGGCAGGAGTGTGTGAGTGTGATAGAGCGCAGGCTATTTGGGGAGGGAGTGTGTCAGTGTGATAGAGTGAGGGCGGCGGGGGGAGGGATTGTGTAAATGTGATACAGCACTGGGGGAGGGAGTGTGTGAGTGTGATACAGCGCAGGGGGAGGGAGTGTGTGAGTGTGCTACAGTATGGCGGAGGGAGTGTATCAGTGTGATACAGTATGGGGGAGGGAGTGTGTCAGTGTGATAGAGCATAGGCCACGGTGGGAGGGAGTGTGTGATAGAGCGGGGGCAGGGAGTGTATGAGTTTGATATAGTGCAGGCCACGGTAAGGGCGGAGTATATGAGCGTGATAGAGTGCAGGCAGCAGGGGCAGCGAGTGTGTCAGTGTGATAGAGCGCAGATATCGGGGGCAGGGAGTATGTCAGTGTGATAGAGCGCAGTCCGCGGTGGGAGGGAGTGTGGGGCCAAAGTGTTTTCCTATTGAGGCCATTAAGTCCCTCTCCCTCCCCTTTGGGGTTCAGTGTGTTTTATTTCACCTGTTGGGACCAATGTTTTTGTTTGTATATTCCTGTCGGATGCCAATGTGTCTTGAGAATGACGACCAGCTCCGTGGTATGAATATGAAAGCCCACTGTTGTCTCATAACTGGAGATTTCTCATGGTGTTAAAAAGTGGTTTTTACGTTTGTGTAGCGGTGAGTGCCCTGTTTTTGGAAAACAGACTGCATGTGGTCACCGTTGGATGCGGTGACATTACAGGTAGCACCCCTACTGATGAGACAGTGGGAGGAGTGCATATTGCTTTAAATAACTTTTCATACATATAGATGTATTTATATAAGCGTGTATTTTACCCTGAAATTAGGATCAAGAACTCAATTTTACAAAACAAGTGGGTCTCGGGAGATGCGCTCTACGTACAGGTAATTACTGCCTGTCTGTGACTGCGGCCAATCTCTATCACCACATGACACGCTGCAGCTTATACTAGCATGCTGTTCTGCGCTATAGCCAATAGGCTTCTGTCACGTCTCCCCCCGCCTTCCCCCCAGTAGCTGGCAGTAATACTTGTGTATAGTAATGCTTGTGTATAGTAAATACTGTTTGTTTGGGGGGAAAGAGAGCAAACCAAGTGTGCTGCCAGTAGTATTTTATATACTGTTTGTGGGCCCTTTTTTGTATTGCCAACCCCCCTCAATAAAAGCTGGGTGTGGTATGGCTGACCGATGGTCTCCTGACCGCCGGTCAGCATACCGATGCTGGGATCCCGGCGGGGAGGAGCGAGTGCAGCAAGCCCCTTGCGGGCTCAGTGGTGACCTGAGGTCGCCACGGGTTCTATTCCCACTCTATGGGTGTCGTGGACACCCACGAGTGGAAATAGTCCCTGTTGGTCAGCATGCCGACCTCAGGATAGTGAGGGGGCGGGATTTTGGGGGAGGTCATGTGACCGTCGGTCTGCTGACATCACTAAGCGACCTGTAACCTCTTTCGTTGAGAGATTTCATATTTACGTCATCACTAAGCTGCATTTTTCATATTATGGTCACGTTAACAAGAGATGTTTCTCTTTGTGCATTTGTAGATTCTCACATTACACTATTGGTATTACCGAAAAAGGGAGAGAGATTGAGGTTCTTCAAGGTAGGCGCTAGTCACACATCCCCTGTGCAGACCGCACCCTCACAACATCAACCACACACCCCACATTACTAGTCACACCCCACAGCGTTTTCGCATCCCCTGCGGCGGCATAAAATCGGCCTTTCATAAGTTTTTAGCTCCAGGCCCATGTGGACCTTAATCTGGCACTGTATACACTGAGCTATTTCTAGCACAGTATGTAAGGGGTTCACAGGGGTCAATCTGGGTACACAGTATTCGGCTGATCGGGAACCTTTATCCAATCAGCTGAGTAATGGCAAAGGTGTGTAGCCAGTTTTACATACACTTGGGTCATATCTGGTCAATTGTGATTTAATACAACAGGGGTTACTTACTAGTGCAACAGAAAGATCTGACAACACACATCTGGTTCAAGGGTGATCGTTCTGACCCCTGTTACAGGAATTTTGCATTACTAACAGTACATTATTATAACATTAGTATATACTGTAGCTATAAAACAGTAAGTTGGGAAAAGGCAGTGCATTTAGTTAAAAACATATGAAGATGGAAAAGATTTACTAGATTCCTAATATGGTGATTGTTAGCTAAATATTTGTGTTTCTCAGAAACACTGCAGGAATAGTTAGTGTTTCAGCTTTAGTAATACCTAATTGTTTATAATGTTGACAATTATGAAGTTGCAATCTTGTGCCATTAACTCAATAAATTATTTCATAGGCTTAATATGATAACCAAAGCATTTGAAGTGTCTAGTTATTGGCCCCTCAAATATTTATGCTTTCAAGTTTTTTATGAACAAGATACTATCTTTTTGGATGTGGATTGTAGTCATTCGTTATTTTTTTAGGATTAACAAAAAAATTCTTCCTAGACAACTAATTTATTCCTGTAGTGAGTACAAGCATATTGCTCACAGATGCTGTGGATATTTGTCTTGCTTTAGCTTTCAGAGCCGAGACATATTTCCAGCTCTTTCCTTTGCACATTTCATTAGTTTCCCACGCAACAGAGAATAAAAACCAAAAGTGACCTGCAGTGAGTTTCTGTACTGTATATATTAGAGCACAGAATGTGAGTGCGTATATATGCCATTAGCTGTAATGAACATGGCGATTCCATATATTAATATTATTTTTTTAATTATACTGCTTCCGACAACTGCATCAGTTTGTCTAATTATATACCCATCATGCCACTCATGTAAATGTCATCTAAATAAAATGATATTTAATAGGAAATACTGTATGCCTGAAATTACCTGTTGCAGCATGGCTGCTTCATAGCACAACTATAGCATCCACTCTAGGGGGATTGGATGTGAAATACAGCAGGATCCCGACAGCTAGAATCCTGACACATCCACGCATGAATTATCCCCTATCCTTAACTGGAACCCACCCCTGCAGCCTAACCATGCCTAACCCCAACCCCACTACTTCCCGCAGTCGGTCTTCTGACTGTCTGTAGTTTAACCACATTCCCTTTAGGGGATTTGTTCTGAGCTGCACTTCAGTGGTCACAATCTTGTTTTAAAGAGAAAAAAAATCAGCACAGGGTGCCTCTGGAACGATTCATACTGCATATTGCATATATCAGACGTGTAGATTAGTCTAGGACTGCTGCTCACTGTAGGAGGGAGGTTCCCCGCATATGGGGGGTAATACAGACCTGATCGCTCTCTAGGGGTTTTTGCACTGCTGTGGGAAGATAGTCGCCGCCCATAGGGGAGTGTATTTTTGCTTTGCAAGTGTGCGATCGCATGTGCACCCGGGCGGTACAAAAAATATTTGTGCAGTTTCTGAGTTGCCCAGAACTTACTCAGATGCTGCGATCACTTCAGCCTGTCCGGGGCCAGAATTGACGTCAGACATCCACCCTGCAAACGTTTGGACACGCCTGCGTTTTTCCAACCACTCCCGGAAAACAGTCAGTTGTCACCCACAAACGCCTTCTTCCTGTCAATCTCCTTGCGATCGGCTATGCGAATGGATTCTTCGTAAAACCCATCACACAGCAACGATACGCTTTGTACCCATGCGGCGCACGTGCGCATTGCGGTTCATATGCATGCGCAGTTCTGACCTGATCGCAGCGTGCGATAA
This sequence comes from Pseudophryne corroboree, assembly GCF_028390025.1. Lineage (NCBI taxonomy): Eukaryota > Metazoa > Chordata > Amphibia > Anura > Myobatrachidae > Pseudophryne > Pseudophryne corroboree. The sequence continues at coordinate 616,566,094 of NC_086447.1, forward strand.
GTTCTGAATGACCTCCATGGTCTCCCTGTTATAGTGAAAACCAGCCAGAGCTGTCTAGCACTGGTATATGGCTTCAGTTCTAAGCTGCACTATTACACAGTTTATGACAGTTTGCGCAAGTGACGAGAGAGCACCACCACTTTATCTGCTGAGGCCCTAATTTCAAGCTCATGTGAGTCCTGGTTTTCTCAGGAAAGTACCAGGTTCTCTTACTAAAAATCTGTATTTTCCAAGATTTAAAAATGTTGGTGCAACTAAATCTTTATTTTCCAATACTTAGGAATTTTGGTGCAACTGAAAGCCTGTGCGCTGTGTAATGGCCCCATACCAATATAGTCCCGTGTTATCTATATGAAGACTGTATCCACCATAACTGCGAGGTGACCACTACAAAATATCCCACTACAACATGCCTCAAGCTCCGTGCAGTCCTAAGCCCAATTTGGACAGCTAGTACTCAGCATAACTTCCTCCTGCCTTAACAGGGCAATCGTGTACAGTATGTATCATACATAACATAACTGCTTTATGCCCACACAGTCCCATGTCAATGATCTACATTATTCTCAACATATCTGCTTCATGTCCAAACCAGTCTATTTCCCACAATATAGACACTCTGACAATCAAAATATGCATCATGCCCACACAGACCTTTGTCTATTATCCATAGCATGTCCCGCATATATGCCTTATGAAATTTCTTGAAACATTGGAACCAATTTGAAATTCTAATTTTCTCTAACGTCCTAAGTGGATGCTGGGGACTCCGTAAGGACCATGGGGAATAGCGGCTCCGCAGGAGACTGGGCACATCTAAAGAAAGCTTTAGGACTATCTGGTGTGCACTGGCTCCTCCCCCTATGACCCTCCTCCAAGCCTCAGTTAGATCTCTGTGCCCGAACGAGAAGGGTGCACACTAGGGGCTCTCCTGAGCTTCTTAGTGAAAGTTTTAGATTAGGTTTTTTATTTTCAGTGAGACCTGCTGGCAACAGGCTCACTGCATCGAGGGACTAAGGGGAGAAGAAGCGAACTCACCTGCGTGCAGAGTGGATTGGGCTTCTTAGGCTACTGGACATTAGCTCCAGAGGGACGATCACAGGCCCAGCTTGGATGGGTCCCAGAGCCGCGCCGCCGGCCCCCTTACAGAGCCAGAAGGCAGAAGAGGTCCGGAAAATCGGCGGCAGAAGACGTCCTGTCTTCAACAAGGTAGCGCACAGCACTGCAGCTGTGCGCCATTGCTCTCAGCACACTTCACACTTCGGTCACTGAGGGTGCAGGGCGCTGGGGGGGGCGCCCTGAGACGCAATAAAAACACCTTGGATGGCAAAAAAAATGCATCACATATAGCTCCTGGGCTATATGGATGCATTTAACCCCTGCCAGAATCCATAAAAAAGCAGGAGAAAAGTCCGCGAAAAAGGGGCGGAGCCTATCTCCTCAGCACACTGGCGCCATTTTCCCTCACAGCTCCGTTGGAGGGAAGCTCCCTGTCTCTCCCCTGCAGTCACTACACTACAGAAAGGGTTAAAAAAAGAGAGGGGGGCACTAATTAGGCGCAGTATTAACTATACAGCAGCTATAAGGGGAAAAACACTTATATAAGGTTATCCCTGTATATATATATAGCGCTCTGGTGTGTGCTGGCATACTCTCCCTCTGTCTCCCCAAAGGGCTAGCGGGGTCCTGTCCTCTATCAGAGCATTCCCTGTGTGTGTGCTGTATGTCGGTACTTTTGTGTCGACATGTATGAGGAGAAAAATGATGTGGAGACTGAGCAGATTGCCTGTAATAGTGATGTCACCCCCTAGGGGGTCGACACCTGAGTGGATGAACTGTTGGAAGGAATTACGTGACAGTGTCAGCTCTGTATAAAAGACAGTGGTTGACATGAGACAGCCGGCTACTCAGCTTGTGCCTGTCCAGACGTCTCATAGGCCGTCAGGGGCTCTAAAGCGCCCGTTACCTCAGATGGCAGATATAGACGCCGACACGGATACTGACTCCAGTGTCGACGGTGAAGAGACAAATGTGACTTCCAGTAGGGCCACACGTTACATGATTGAGGCAATGAAAAATGTTTTACACATTTCTGATAATACGAGTACCACCAAAAATGAGGTGTGTGATGATGCGTGGGTTTCCCCCGATAACAACGGATAATTTCTAAAATGTTATTGGCATTATATCCTTTCCCGCCAGAGGTTAGGGTGCGTTGGGAAACACCCCCTAGGGTGGATAAAGCGCTCACACGCTTGTAAGGGCTCTACCTTCGCCTGAGATGGCCGCCCTTAAGGATCCTGCTGATAGAAAGCAGGAGGGTATCCTAAAAGGTATTTACACACATACTGGTGTTATACTGCGACCAGCAATCGCCTCAGCCTGGATGTGCAGTGCTGGGTTGGCGTGGTCGGATTCCCTGACTGAAAATATTGATACCCTAGATAGGGACAGTATATTTTTGCCTATAGAGCATTTAAAAGATGCATTTTTATATATGCGTGATGCACAGCGGAATATTTGCAGACTGGCATCAAGTCTAAGCGCGTTGTCCATTTCTACCAGTAGAGGGTTATGGACACGTCAGTGGTCAGGTGATGCGTATTCCAAACGGCATTTGGAAGTATTGCTTTATTAAGGGAGGAGTTATTTGGGGTCGGTCTTTCAGACCTGGTGGCCACGGCAACAGCTGGGAATTCCACGTTTGTACCCCAGGTCGCCTCTCAACATGAGAAGACGCCGTATTATCAGGCGCAGTCTTTTCGTGGACAAGCGGGCAAAAGGTTCCTCATTTCTGCCCCGTGACAGAGGGAGAGGAAAAAGGCTGCAGAAATCAGCCAGTTCCCAGGAACAGAAACCCTCTCCCGCCTCTGCCAAGCCCTCAGTATACGCTGGGGCTTTACAAGCAGAATCAGGCACGGTGGGGGGCCCGTCTCAATGAATTTCAGCGCGCAGTGGGCTCACTCGCAAGTAGACCCCTGGATCCTTCAGGTGATATCTTAGGGGTACAAATTAGAATTCGAGACGTCTCCCCCTCGCCGTTTCCTAAAGTCGGCTTTACCGATGTCTCCTTCTGACAGGGAGACAGTTTTGGAAGCCATTCACAAGCTGTATTCCCAGCAGGTGATAATCAAGATACCCCTCCTGCAACAGGGAACGGGGTATTATTCCACACTGTTGTGGTACCGAAGCCGGACGGCTCGGTGAGACCGATTCTAAATCTAAAATCTTTGAACACTTACGTACAGAGGTTCAAATTCAAGATTGAGTCACTCAGAGCAGTGATTGCGAACCTGGAAGAAGGGGACTACATGATGTCTCGGGACATCAAGGATGCTTACCTTCATGTCAAAATTTACCCTTCTCACCAAGGGTACCTCAGGTTTATGGTACAGAACTGTCACTATCAGTTCAGACGCTGCCGTATGGATGGTACACGGCACCCCGGGTCTTTACCAAGGTAATGGCCGAAATGATGATATTCCTTCGAAGGAAGTGAATTTTAGTTATCCCTTCCTTGGACAATACCCTGATAAGGGTAAGATCCAGGGAACAGTTGGAGGTCGGTGTAGCACTATCTCAGGTAGTGTTGCGGCAGCACGATTGGATTCTCAATATTCCAAAATCGCACCTGGTTCCGACGACGTGTCTTCTGTTCCTAGGGATGATCCTGGACACAGTCCAGAAAAAGGTGTTTCTCCCGGAGGAGAAAGCCAGGGAGTTATCCGAGCTAGTCAGGAACCTCCTAAAACCGAGCCAAGTCTCAGTGCATCAATGCACAAGGGTTCTGGGTAAAATGGTGGCTTCCTACGAAGCAATCCCATTCGGCAGATTCCACGCAAGAACTTTCCAGTGGGACCTGCTATACAAATGGTCCGGATCGCATCTTCAGATGCATCAGCGGATAACCCTGTCACCAAGGACAAGGGTGTCCCTCCTGTGGTGGTTGCAGAGTGCTCATCTTCTAGAGGGCCGCAGATTAGGCATTCAGGACTGGGTCCTGGTGACCACGGCTGGGGAGCAGTCACACAGGGAAGGAATATCCAGGGCTTATGGTCAAGCCTGGAGACATCACTTCACATAAATATCCTGAAGCTAAGGGACATTTACAATGCTCTAAGCTTAGCAAGACCTCTGCTTCAAGGTCAGCCGGTGTTGATCCAGTCGGACAACATCACGGCAGTCACCCACGTAAACAGACAGGGTGGCACAAGAAGCAGGAGGGCAATGGCAGAAGCTGCAAGGATTCTTCGCTGGGCGGAAAATCATGTGATAGCACTGTCAGCAGTATTCATTCCGGGAGTGGACAACTGGGAAGCAGACTTCCTCAGCACGACCTCCACCCGGGAGAGTGGGGACTTCACCCAGAAGTCTTCCACATGATTAAAAACTCGACAGGTATTGCGCCAGGTCCAGGGACCCTCAGGCAATAAGCTGTAGACGCTCTGGTAACACCGTGGGTGTACCAGTCAGGGTATGTGTTCCCTCCTCTGCCTCTCATACCCAAGGTACTGAGATTGATAAGATGGAGAGGAGTAAGCACTATATTCGTGGTTCCGGATTGGCCAAGAAGGACTTGGTAACCGGAACTTCAAGAGATGCTCACGGAGGATCCGTGGCCTCTACCTCTAAGAAGGGACCTGCTCCAGCAAGGACCCCGTCTGTTCCAAGACTTACCGCGGCTGCGTTTGACGGCATGGCGGTTGAACGCCGGATCCTGAAGGAAAAAAGGCATTCCGGATGAAGTCATCCCTATCCTGATCAAAGCCAGGAAGGATGTAACCGCAAAAACATTATCACCGCAATTGGCGAAAATATGTTGCGTGGTGCGAGGCCAGTAAGGCCCGACGGAGGAAATTCAACTGGGTCGATTCCTACATTTCCTGCAAACAGGCGTGTCTATGGGCCTGAAATTGGGGTCCATTAAGGTTCAAATTTCGGCCCTGTCAATTTTCTTCCAAAAAGAACTAGCTTCAGTCCCTGAAGTTCAGACGTTTGTAAAAGGGGTACTGCATATACAGCCTCCTTTTGTGCCTCCAGTGGCACTTTGGGATCTCAATGTAGTTTTGGGTTCCAAAAGTCACATTGGTTTGAACCACTTAAATCTGTGGAGTTAAAATATCTCACATGGAAAGTGGTCATGCTGTTGGCCCTGGCCTGGGCCAGGCGCGTGTCAGAATTGGCGGCTTTATCCTGAAAAAGCCCTTATCTGATTTTCCATTCGGACAGGGCGGAATTGAGGACTCGTCCTCAGTTTCTCCCCAAGGTGGTTTCAGCGTTTCACCTGAACCAACCTATTTGTGGTGCCTGCGGCTACTAGGGACTTGGAGGACTCCAAGTTGCTAGACGTTGTCAGGGCCCTGAAAATATATGTTTCCAGGACGGCTGGAGTCAGGAAATCTGACTCGCTGTTTATCCTGTATGCACCCAACAAGCTGGGTGCTCCTGCTTCTAAGCAGACTATTGCTCGTTGGATTTGTAGTACAATTCAGCTTGCACATTCTGTGGCAGGCCTGCCACAGCCAAAAATCTGTAAATGCCCACTACACAAGGAAGGTGGGCTCATCTTGGGCGGCTGCCCGAGGGGTCTCGGCTTTACAACTTTGCCGAGCAGCTACTTGGTCAGGAGCAAATACGTTTGTAAAATTCTACAAAATTGATATCCTGGCTGAGGAGGACCTGGAGTTCTCTCATTTGGTGCTGCAGAGTCATCCGCACTCTCCCGCCCGTTTGGGAGCTTTGGTATAATCCCCATGGTCCTTACGGAGTCCCCAGCATCCACTTAGGACGTTAGAGAAAATAAGAATTTACTTACCGATAATTCTATTTCTCATAGTCCGTAGTGGATGCTGGGCGCCCATCCCAAGTGCGGATTGTCTGCAATACTTGTACATAGTTATTGTTACAAAAATCGGGTTATTATTGTTGTGAGCCATCTTTCAGAGGCTCCTCTGTTATCATGCTGTTAACTGGGTTCAGATCACAGGTTATACGGTGTGATTGGTGTGGCTGGTATGAGTCTTACCCGGGATTCAAAATCCTTCCTTATTGTGTACGCTCGTCCGGGCACAGTATCCTAACTGAGGCTTGGAGGAGGGTCATAGGGGGAGGAGCCAGTGCACACCAGATAGTCCTAAAGCTTTCTTTAGATGTGCCCAGTCTCCTGCGGAGCCGCTATTCCCCATGGTCCTTACGGAGTCCCCAGCATCCACTACGGACTATGAGAAATAGAATTATCGGTAAGTAAATTCTTATTTTTCCATTCATGGACATTACACGTTTTGTTTTTTCTTTAATTCAGTCTATTTGGACTGGATCAATTTATTTTTAACTTGAACTTCAAACTACAGTACACTTGTGAGTTTGATGCTGGTGAACATTCAAGGTTCAAATTAAAAGCAACATATACTGTACAGCAGGGGTGGGGAACCTTTTTTCTACCGAGGGCCATTTGGATATTTATAAAATCCTTCGGGGGCCATACAAGTCTGCCCAGCGCGTGCCCAAAAAATGGGTGTGGCCAGTTAAAATGGGACGTGATACACATATGCCCCCAATAGTGCAGTGCCAGATCCACAATTGCCCCCACAGTGCCAGGTATACAAATGCCCCCACAGTGCCAGGTATACAAATGCCCCCACAGTGCCAGGTATACAAATGCCCCTCACAGTGCCAGGTATACAGATGCCTCCACAGTGCCAGGTATACAAATGCCCCCACAGTGCCAGGTATACAAATGCCCCCACAGTGCCAGGTATACAGATGTCCACACAGTGCCAGGTATACAGATGCCCCCACAGTGCCAGGTATACAAATGCACCCACAGTGCCAGGTATACAAATGCCCCCACAGTGCCAGGTATACAAATGCCCCTCACAGTGCCAGGTATACAGATGCCTCCACAGTGCCAGGTATACAAATGCCCCCACAGTGCCAGGTATACAAATGCCCCCACAGTGCCAGGTATACAGATGTCCACACAGTGCCAGGTATACAAATGCCCCTCACAGTGCCAGGTATACAAATGCCCCTCACAGTGCCAGGTATACAGATGTCCCCACAGTGCCAGGTATACAGATGTCCCCACAGTGCCAGGTATACAGATGCCCCCACAGTGCCAGGTATACAAATGCCCCCACAGTGCCAGGTATACAGATGACCCCACAGTGCCAGGTATACAGATGCCCCCACAGTGCCAGGTATACAAATGCCCCTCACAGTGCTAGGTATACAGATGTCCCCACAGTGCCAGGTATACAGATGCCCCCACAGTGCCAGGTATACAGATGCCCCCACAGTGCCAGGTATACAAATGCCCCTCACAGTGCCAGGTATACAGATGCCCCCCCACAGTGCCAGGTATACAGATGCCCCCCCCCCCCCCCCCGTCCCCATCCCGCTTACCGCTCCTATCGGCGGGGACACGGAGGAGAGCGCGGCTATGTTGGGCGGCGGCGTGTAAGACTTGAAACCAGCCGCCGGTTCGAGAGCCAATCAGAGCTCGCGGACCGGCTGCCGCGGCTCCTGATTGGCTGCTGGTCCGCGAGCTCCGATTGGCTCACGAACCGCCGGCTGGTTTCAAGTCCTACACGCCGCCACCCGACAATAGCCGCGCTCTCCTCCGTGTGGTGACAGCTGAGACACGCTGCCGCCGGACTGTCTGGTGGCGTGTCTCACTGAGAGGAGCGGATGGGCCGGACCAAACAGCTTCGCGGGCCTGCTGTACAGGTAAGGACCCTGTGAGGCGGCTGTCATTCTGTGAGCGCATGGTTAGGTGAAGGGGCTTAGCAGTTGGAGAGAACAGTTTGTCATCTCAGGTATTACTTGTTGTTATGAATTGTAGATTATACCTGGGCTGAACTAAGCGGAAACTGGATAAATGATGGCGAACTTGACACAATGAAATGATGGCACTTGACTCGTAGTCGATCTTCTGACGATAACCCCGGATATCTGAGTGTAGGACTCATACAGTAACACTCAGCAGGTCTTCATGCCTATAAGAGACGCTTTTCCCATAAGACTTTATATGTCTACAGGTACTGGTATGCCCACCAGGACTTAAGCCACTGGCAACAGTACGAGCTTACTCCCGAGGAACAGACCAGATAGATAGATAGATAGATAGATAGATAGATAGATAGATAGATAGATAGATAGATAGACCTAGTAAAGGGACTGAGGACTGACAGAAGAACTATGGTAATGCAGCGAGATAAAGGCAGTAGGGAAGAGAGAATATGGTGGGGACGTAACTGAAGTGTAACGGCAATTTGTGGTGGGAGAGCGAAACAGCAGTAAGGAAAATAAGATTTTACTTACCGATAAATCTATTTCTCGTAGTCCGTAGTGGATGCTGGGGACTCCGTCAGGACCATGGGGATTAGCGGCTCCGCAGGAGACAGGGCACAAAAATAAAGCTTTAGGATCAGGTGGTGTGCACTGGCTCCTCCCCCTATGACCCTCCTCCAAGCCTCAGTTAGGATACTGTGCCCGGACGAGCGTACACAATAAGGAAGGATTTTGAATCCCGGGTAAGACTCATACCAGCCACACCAATCACACCGTACAACTTGTGATCTGAACCCAGTTAACAGTATGACAACGTAGGAGCCTCTGAACAGACGGCTCACAACAAGAACAACCCGATTTTTTTGTAACAATAACTATGTACAAGTATTGCAGACAATCCGCACTTGGGATGGGCGCCCAGCATCCACTACGGACTACGAGAAATAGATTTATCGGTAAGTAAAATCTTATTTTCTCTAACGTCCTAGTGGATGCTGGGGACTCCGTCAGGACCATGGGGATTATACCAAAGCTCCCAAACGGGCGGGAGAGTGCGGATGACTCTGCAGCACCGAATGAGAGAACTCCAGGTCCTCTTTAGCCAGGGTATCAAATTTGTAGAATTTTACAAACGTGTTCTCCCCCGACCACGTAGCTGCTCGGCAGAGTTGTAATGCCGAGACCCCTCGGGCAGCCGCCCAGGATGAGCCCACCTTCCTTGTGGAATGGGCCTTGACAGATTTAGGCTGTGGCAGGCCTGCCACAGAATGTGCAAGTTGAATTGTGCTACAAATCCAACGAGCAATCGTCTGCTTAGAAGCAGGAGCACCCAGCTTGTTGGGTGCATACAGTATAAACAGCGAGTCAGATTTTCTGACTCCAGCCGTCCTTGAAATATATATTTTCAATGCCCTGACTACATCCAGCAACTTGGAATCTTCCAAATCGCTAGTAGCCGCAGGCACCACAATAGGCTGGTTCAGGTGAAACGCTGACACCACCTTAGGCAGAAAATGAGGACGCGTCCGCAGTTCTGCCCTGTCCGAATGGAAAATCAGATATGGGCTTTTATACGATAAAGCCGCCAATTCTGACACTCTCCTGGCTGAAGCCAGGGCCAGTAGCATGGTTACTTTCCATGTAAGATATTTCAAATCCGCCGATTTGAGTGGCTCAAACCAATGGGATTTGAGAAAATCCAAAACTACATTAAGGTCCCACGGAGCCACTGGGGGCACAACCGGGGGCTGTATATGTAGTACTCCTTTTACAAAAGTCTGGACTTCAGGAACTGAAGCCAATTCTTTCTGGAAGAAAATCGACAGGGCCGAAATTTGAACCTTAATGGACCCCAACTTGAGGCCCATAGACAATCCTGTTTTCAGGAAATGTAGGAATCGACCCAATTGAAATTCCTCCGTGGGGGCCTTCCTGGCCTCACACCACGCAACATATTTTCTCCAAATGCGGTGATAATGTTGTGCAGTCACCTCCTTCCTGGCTTTAACCAGTGTAGGAATGACCTCTTCTGGAATGCCTTTTTCCCTTAGAATTCGGCGTTCAACCGCCACGCCGTCAACGCAGCCGCGGTAAGTCTTGGAATAGACACGGTCCCTGCTGAATCAGGTCCCGTCTTAGAGGTAGAGGCCACGGATTTTCCGTGAGCATCTCCTGAAGTTCCGGGTACCAAGTTCTTCTTGGCCAATCCGGAGCCACGAGTATCGTTCTTACTCCCCTTTGCCGTATAATTCTCAGTACTTTGGGTATGAGAGGCAGAGGAGGAAACACATACACTGACTGGAACACCCACGGTGTTACCAGAGCGTCCACAGCTATTGCCTGAGGGTCTCTTGACCTGGCGCAATACCTGTCCAGTTTTTTGTTGAGGCGAGACGCCATCATATCCACCTTTGGTTTTTCCCAACGGTTCACAATCATGTGGAAGACTTCTGGATGAAGTCCCCACTCTCCCGGGTGTAGATCGTGTCTGCTGAGGAAGTCTGCTTCCCAGTTGTCCACTCCCGGAATGAACACTGCTGACAGTGCTATCACATGATCTTCCGCCCAGCGAAGAATCCTTGCAGCTTCTGCCATTGCTCTCCTGCTTCTTGTGCCGCCCTGTCTGTTTACGTGGGCGACTGCCGTGATGTTGTCCGACTGGATCAACACCGGCTGACCCTGAAGCAGGGGTTTTGCCAGGCTTAGAGCATTGTAAATCGCTCTTAGCTCCAGTATATTTATGTGAAGAGACATCTCCAGGCTTGACCATACTCCCTGGAAGTTTCTTCCCTGTGTGACCGCTCCCCAGCCTCTCAGACTGGCATCCGTGGTCACCAGGACCCAGTCCTGTATGCCGAATCTGTGGCCTTCTAACAGATGAGCACTCTGCAACCACCACAGAAGAGACACCCTTGTCCGTGGCGATAAGGTTATCCGCTGATGCATCTGCAGATGCGATCCGGACCATTTGTCCAGCAGATCCCACTGAAAAGTTCGTGCGTGGAAGCTGCCGAATGGGATTGCTTCGTAAGAAGCCACCATCTTTCCCAGGACTCTTGTGCATTGATGCACAGACACTTTTCCTGGTTTTAGGAGGTTCCTGACAAGTTCGGATAACTCCTTGGCTTTCTCCTCCGGAAGAAACACCTTTTTCTGAACCGTGTCCAGAATCATTCCCAGGAACAGCAGACGTGTTGTCGGGGTCAACTGAGATTTTGGAAAATTCAGAATCCACCCGTGTTGTTGCAGCACTACTTGGGTTAGTGCTACTCCGTCCTCCAGCTGTTCTCTGGACCTTGCCCTTATCAGGAGATCGTCCAAGTAAGGGATAATTAATACGCCTCTTCTTCGCAGAAGAATCATCATTTCGGCCATTACCTTGGTAAAGACCCGAGGTGCCGTGGACAATCCAAACGGCAGCGTCTGAAACTGATAATGACAGTTTTGCACCACGAACCTGAGGTACCCTTGATGTGAAGGGCAAATTGGGACATGCAGATAAGCATCTTTTATGTCCAGGGACACCATAAAGTCCCCTTCTTCCAGATTCGCTATCACTGCTCTGAGTGATTCCATCTTGAACTTGAATTTTTGTATGTACAGGTTCAAAGATTTCAGATTTAGAATAGGTCTTACCGAGCCGTCCGGCTTCGGTACCACAAATAGCGTGGAGTAATACCCCTTTTCCTGTTGTAGGAGGGGTACCTTGACTATCACCTGCTGAGAAAACAGCTTGTGAATGGCTTCCAATACCGTCGCCCTGTCTGAGGGAGACGTTGGCAAAGCAGACTTTAGGAACCGGCGAGGGGGAGACTTCTCGAATTCCAACCTGTAACCCTGAGATACTACCTGCAGGATCCAGGGGTCCACCTGTGAGCAAGCCCACTGCGCGCTGAAATTCTTGAGTCGACCCCCCACCGTTCCTGAGTCCGCTTGTAAAGCCCCAGCGTCATGCTGAGGGCTTTGCAGAACCCGCGGAGGGCTTCTGTTCCTGGGAAGGAGCTGCTTGCTGCCCTCTCTTACCCTTTCCTCTGCCTCGGGGCAGATATGACTGTCCTTTTGCCCGCTTCTTATAGGACCGAAAGGACTGCGGCTGAAAAGACGGTGTCTTTTTCTGTTGGGAGGGGGTCTGAGGTAAAAAGGTGGATTTCCCGGCAGTTGCCGTGGCCACCAAATCCGATAGATTTAATTAACACCAAATAATTCCTCCCCTTTATACGGCAATACTTCCATATGCCGTTTGGAATCCGCATCACCTGACCACTGTCGTGTCCATAAACTTCTTCTGGCAGATATGGACATCGCACTTACTCTCGATGCCAGAGTGCAAATATCCCTCTGAGCATCTCGCATATAAAGAAAAGCATCCTTTAATTGCTCTAAAGTCTGTAAAATACTGTCCCTATCCAGGGTATCAATATTTTCAGTCAGGGAATCCGACCAGACCACCCCAGCACTGCACATCCAGGCTGAGGCGATGGCTGGTCGCAGTATAACACCAGTATGTGTGTGTATATACTTTTTAGGGTAATTTCCAGCCTCCTATCAGCTGGATCCTTGAGGGCGGCCGTATCAGGAGACGGTAACGCCACTTGTTTTGATAAGCGTGTGAGCGCCTTATCCACCTTAGGGGGTGTTTCCCAGCGCGCCCTAACCTCTGGCGGGAAAGGGTATAATGCCAATAACTTTTTTGAAATTAGCACTTTTCTATCTGGGTTAACCCACGCTTCATCACATACATCATTCAATTCCTCTGATTCAGGAAAAACTACAGGTAGTTTTTTCACCCCCCACATAATACCCCTTTTTGTGGTACTTGTAGTATCAGAGATATGCAAAGCCTCCTTCATTGCCGTGATCATATAACGTGTGGCCCTACTGGAAAATACGTTTGTTTCTTCACCGTCGACACTAGATTCAGTGTCCGTGTCTGGGTCTGTGTCGACCGACTGAGGTAAAGGGCGTTTTACAGCCCCTGACGGTGTCTGAGACGCCTGGGCAGGTACTAACTGGTTTTCCGGCCGTCTCATGTCGTCAACTGATTTTTGTAATGTGCTGACATTATCACGTAATTCCATAAACAAAGCCATCCATTCCGGTGTCGACTCCCTGGGGGGTGACATCACCATTACCGGCAATTGCTCTGCCTCCACACCAACATCGTCCTCATACATGTCGACACACACGTACCGACACACAGCAGACACACAGGGAATGCTCTATTGAAGACAGGACCCCACTAGCCCTTTGGGGAGACAGAGGGAGAGTTTGCCAGCACACACCCAAGCGCTATAATATATATGGGAACAACCCTATATAAGTGTTGTATCCTTATAGCAGCTTAAATATAGTAATATCGCCAAAAAAAGTGCCCCCCCTCTCTGTTTTACCCTGTTTCTGTAGTGCAGTGCAGGGGAGAGTCCTGGGAGCCTTCCTCACAGCGGAGCTGAGCAGGAAAATGGCGCTGTGTGCTGAGGAGAATAAGCCCCGCCCCCTATTTCGGCGGGCTCTTCTCCGGAGTTTGTGAGATCTGGCAGGGGTTAAATACATCCATATAGCCTCAAGGTCTATATGTGATGTATTTTTTAGCCATAAAAAGGTATTATACATTGCTGCCCAGGGCGCCCCCCCAGCGCCCTGCACCCTCCGTGACCGCTGTGTGAAGTGTGCTGACAACAATGGCGCACAGCTGCAGTGCTGTGCGCTACCTCAGGAAGACTGAAAAGTCTTCTGCCGCCTGCTTCTGGACCTCTTCCATCTTCGGCATCTGCAAGGGGGGTCGGCGGCGCGGCTCCGGGACCGGACTCCATGGCTGGGCCTGTGTTCGATCCCTCTGGAGCTAATGGTGTCCAGTAGCCTAAGAAGCCAATCCATCCTGCACGCAGGTGAGTTGACTTCTCTCCCTTAAGTCCCTCGATGCAGTGAGCCTGTTGCCAGCAGGACTCACTGAAAATAAAAAACCTAAAAACTTTTTCTAAGCAGCTCTTTAGGAGAGCCACCTAGATTGCACCCTGCTCGGACGGGCACAAAAACCTAACTGAGGCTTGGAGGAGGGTCATAGGGGGAGGAGCCAGTGCACACCACCTGATCCTAAAGCTTTATTTTTGTGCCCTGTCTCCTGCGGAGCCGCTAATCCCCATGGTCCTGACGGAGTCCCCAGCACCCACTAGGACGTTAGAGAAAAAATGGTAGCAGAAAATAATTAGGATACAGATTGGATAAGAATAATAGTTTGTGTGGTAAATCCACACAGCACCTGAAGCAGAAACAAACTGGACAAGACAGGACTGGATCAGGCAGGGTTTCTTTGAACAGGAGCTCACAAGACCGATAGTTTCTCCAAGAAGCAGGAACTATAACCAGCGTTTGAGGAGTGTACAGGAAGGGCATATAACAGAAGCCTACACCAATCAAAACAAGCTGTCCAAATGAGCAAACTCTATGCAGCTGCTCTGCTGCACGAACAAAACACCTAATTGCATGGCAACGAGGAACGCTGTCTGTCTCTGGCGTTCCCATTTCTATGTGCCTAGCAGCTCCCAGTATCCCCTGCGGCCGCATTGCCAGGCACCGGCCGGGACCCGGAAGTTCTAGCAGGCAGAGGAGGCGTGGCTTCCCGGTTGCCTGGCAATGGCCGGGACCCACAACCTCCCTGAGCCGCACCATAGCTGCTAACACTTGTTAAGCATAAAAAACAAAGTAATCTATATTCTTTATTTCATTTCTTTTAAATAAATATAACTTTGATTCATTGTAAAAAAAAATGTGGTGTAGTTGTCACAGTAAAGCAGTGGTAGAGTGCAGTAATTCTACAAGTAGTCATACTGCTATTATTTGGTCCATTAAACAGTGCACATGAATCTATTGAAAAAAATATCTTTTATTAGCTAAGTAGAATTTTGAGCAAATATATAAAATAGGTGTAGTAGTCATTACCGTAAAGTAGTTTTGTGGTGTGGGAGTTTTGTCATTATTTACAGTATCTTATAATCGCTCATAATACCAAAACAAGCTTTAAATAAAAACTTAATTGGAATAATAACCCATTCTTTTCTCATCTAATAATATGGAAGAGATACATAGATGATCTTATTTTTATATGGAAGGGTCCAGAGAGCACTCTAAAAGAATTCCTATCCTATATGAAAAATAACAATTATGGTCTTGATTTTACATTTACAATAAGTAGAGACATGGTCATATACCTAGATTTAGAAATTTTTATTGAAGAAAATAGAATTCATACTAGAACACATACAAAAACAGTTAGCGGTAACAATATGCTTTCTTATAATAGTAATCACCACAACAATTGGATTAAAAACATTCCAGGTGGTCAGTTCAGGAGGCTTCGGAGAAACTCTTCCAAATATGACACCTTTTTGGCTCAGAGTGACTCTTTAAGAAATAAATTTGTAGGGAAAGGTTACAACGAAAATAATCTACAACAAGAAATCACCAAAGTTGCAAATATGGATAGAAAAGAATTAATTTGTTATAAACCAAAAATTCTGGAAAATAACTTTAGTCTAGCATTTGTTACTCAGTATAATAGTCAGCACCAAGCGTTTGAAAAAATCATAAATAAGCATTGGCACATTTTACAACTTGACAATAAATTAAAACCTTTGATTAAGAACAAACCACAAATAATATACAAAAAGGCAGAAAATTTAAAACAAAATTTAGTGAGAAGTTATGTACCACCTAAAACTGTAAAATTGAAGGAGAATAAGGGTAATTTTTATTGCTTAAAATGTGTTGCATGCAAAACAACAAAGCAAACATCAGTCCAGCCTAAAAAAACATTTAAATCCAGTACCACAAAAAAAGAATTTAATGTGGAAAGTAGAATTTGTGACTCAGAGAGAGTAGTATATATGCTGGAGTGTCCATGTGGGCATCAATATATTGGACAGACTAAGAGGAAGTTAAAGATTCGTATATCCGAGCATATATTAAATATTAAAAAAGGCTTGGAAACTCATAGTGTGTCTAAGCATTTTTTAGATCATCACAATAAAGATGCATCAAAATTAAATTTTATGGGTATATATAGGGTGGAAAATAACTGGAGAGGAGGAGATATATCTCAAGTCTTAAAACAAGCAGAAACAAAATGGATATACTTCATGGATACCCTAACACCAAAGGGGCTAAATATTGATATAGAACTAAATGCTTTTTTATAAATACAAATGAATAACAGTTTCACTATGACATATACATTATAACATTAGAATTGCGCAAAACCTCATAAATATTAAATGGAAAAATCAATAAAATCACTACGGACAGATTTCCTTTTGTTTTTAATAAAGTATTAGAACACATGGCAGCCGCCGGTTTTTAATTGTGAACTTCCGTTTTTTTCTAATAAAGTTTTATCCTATAAAAAGGAAGGAGGACATCCACCATTTATCCTAGATGAAGGGCTTATGCCTGAAACGCGTTGGATTTTAGTTTCTAAGGACCGAACACTGTGCATACAGACGGGGGAACCAGCCGGCTGCTAACCGCTAATTACAGCCGCCAACCGCCAATCACAGTAACCAGTGATCAACGATCAAGAACTGCTGCCGTAATAGTGAAGCGGACACTGCACCTTCAATCAAAAGTGTAAGTGCAGAGAACAACGTGACTAAGACGGGGAATCAGCCATCTGTCATCCGCTAATCACAGCAACCAGCCGCTAGACGGGGAATTAGCCGTCTGTCATCCGCTTATCACAGCAACCAGCCGCTAGCCGCTAATTCCAGCCAGCAGCCGCTATTACAACTGAGGAGTGGAGAGCGGACACCACAGAAGGATTCCATCATACCTGGACGCGGAAGCTCTCCATATATCCTAACGGCTTGAAAGGTATTTAGATAGGGTTAGATAGGAATCAAAGCATTCTTTTCTGCTCGTTTTTGAACCCGGTCCTTACAAAGTCCTAAAAGGGCTGTAAACATTACACCACCTACTAATCAAATCTTTTTCCACAGGTTTTGCGCATACACATAATTCTTGCAAGCGCTCTTTTATTTCTAGTTTTACCAAAACAAGCTTGTTATCAATACATTTAAATATTAAATTAATTTACTGTATTCTAGTTGTCACAATAGGGCATAGCAAGAAACACTGAATGAGCCTGCTGGTGTTTGTGAAACTACTGAAGTACTAACGAGGGACAAAGGAGTACTAATGAGGCAAGTATTAATGAGGGACAAAGGATTCTAAATTGCTGAGTGAAAATTGGATTGAATTTAAAGCCGAATAAATAAGACAGTTTTAAGTGTACATGTGTGAGCATACTGTAGATGTGACAGACTTTTATATGTACAGTAATCTTTAATGAACTTTTACATTGTATTTCGGGTGTAATATGAAGTAGGTTGAGAATATTCTGGTGAAAACAGCGACTGTAGAATGAGAAGAGTAAGCATAAGAGGGATCAAAGAGCTACTTTCATGCCAAAATCATGGCTCCAGTTCGGGTCACTGCACGTGGGGTTAAAGCTTTGTCACAGCAGCTTGAAACCCGATAACACTAAAGACTAGACCTGGGTTATTACTAGGGCTTCTCATCTCTAAGTGCCAGTGAGCTGGCACTCAATACACTGTTAACAGGACCCGGGTCAGATGACATGGGCTACCCGTTCACACTGTTCTGTAACCCAGGTCGTCTGGTGTCCAACCCAGGTTGCTACCCAGGTTGGATTCCTGGGTCACTCGACCCGGGGTTTTTTTTTGGGGGGGGGACCTTTTACACAGAGCCGTGACCCGAGTTATCCCGGCAGTTCTAGGAGCATTTGTCCAGGGCCTATAATGTTGTTAAGACAGCCCTGGAAATGGTATAACTAGCAGTTGACACCGAGATGGGGTTGGGGTGAGGGAAGGATCACAGGGTTTCAGCATTTGTACAAAAGTGGTGAAAAGATCAATGACCCTGGAAGGAGCAAATGGAATGAGGGCAAGAAGGTGCAGAGAGTCTCTACTGGTCAACACACATACACTGTCTCTCTCTCTCTCTAGATAGATAGATATATATATACACACACACACACACACACACACACACACACACACACACAAAGCTAAAAACAAACTCATTTCCTTATCCAAGACTTCCAGTTCTCCTAATCCATTGCTCCGTGCTCCTTACTCACTGCCTCTCCCTTCTGTGTCACTGCTGTCTGTCTGCCCCTTTGCTTTAGACTGTAAACTCTAACGAGCAGGGCCCTCATCCCTCATGTCCTTTTCCTTACCTCATTTATACCATCATCTCCTCCCCACTGGCAACATTGGCAGTAAATCTTTGGATTCAGGCAGTGCTGCTTATTTGGGTCTTATGGCTGCAGATGCAGCAATGTTTATAAACCTTGCAATCAATATTCTTCAATGTTTTGTACTATGAGGGGCATATTTACAATTTATCGGGTTTTAGATCAGACAATCCTAATTTCTTATTTCTATTCATATCGATAACAAAAATCACATGCAGTAACAGGGGCTCCAAAAGGTTGATCTTGTTTAAGAAGATGTCATGAATTAAAATTAGTTTGTTACAGACAAGCATTCAACAGCACATATTTACAGAATATAAAAAGTAATGTGACACATTTGAGGTTTGGATTTCTATGTTATGCTAAACCATAATAATGCGCATGGAAGATGGAGGGGCGGGGGATAGCCTGGATTTAGTGATACATCACAGCTAATCAAACAAAACGTGAAGATAGCTATCACAGATTATTATAAATTATTGAAATGACAATTAAAAATAGAACATTATAATTAGATGGGTCTGACATAGTGAGACCAGGAAAATAGAGATACTGTACTGTATAAATTCAGAAAATTATGTTGCCCAAGGCAGTGACAAGAAAAATGTACTTTCTGGATATTGCAGAAATCTGGCTGCTGCAGCATGGATGGCATAGTGGTTAGCATTACTGTCTCATAGCACCGAATTCATGAGTTCAATTCTCGATCATGATTCATCAGTGTGGATTTTGTACATTCTCCCTGTGTTTGCGTTCTCTCACACTTCCAAAACATACCAGTAGATAAATGAGCAACTGACGATTAACCTATTAGAAGCTGCAACTTCAGCATGTATATGCTGCATAGACAACGTGCAATAATCAGACTGACCAGCACTTAAATAGGTTAGTTGCCCATCTATTGTACAGTGTGTACTCAGCTTTACAGCTGATAAAATCTTGCCAGTATACAGTAATAAAATGTACATTACACCCCTTTTACACCTACGAGCACGGGTCGCAGCCGGGAGCCTGACACGGGAGCTGCCCCCTGCTGCGACCCGTGCTCGGTCCCTTTCCCATTAGCAGTCACAACCCGGCATATGCCGGGTTGGTGACGCTTCTAGCTACACGGCAGGGGCGGCGCAGGGAGATCACATGATCTCCCAGCGCCGCCCATCCATACAGTGTAAACGGGAGCCGTGTCGCATCGACACGGCTCCCGTTTACACTACACCCTACCCGGATCATTCCCGTGTCCTACCCAGGTAAATAGCCGGGTAGGATTCACGGGTCACTTGATCCGGGTTTACCCTTTTCCACTTGCCAAAAACACGGGTAAATGCGCGCCCCCGTGCATTTACCCGTGTTTTTTGAGCTAGTGGAAAAGGGGTATCATTGATCAAGTTTTTAACGGGTGATTGTAGTACTTGCATATACTGTAATAGACAGATTGTAGCAGGGACGCGCAGTCAGGGGAGGCAGGGGAGGCAGTGCCTCCCCTGTCATTATTGATTAAAATAATACTAAGAAGATACTTATGACACAGAATATCTTCTTAGTATTATTTTAATAAGTAATCCTTTAGCAATTATATTATTTTACAATGTATAATCAGTTTTTAATGTGTGTTGGAGGCACCACTTTCGGTGCCTCCCGATGTCAGTATGAATGGGCCGGAAGCGGGGGGCGGGGCCAAGCAGTGTGCAGCAAAAACCCATTAAGAAAAACCCTGGAAGCGGCACCTAATAGCAGTGCCTCTTTGACAGGGGCGTGCTGTCAGCTCATATGAAAGCACGCCCCTGTCCCTGATCTTATGTGATTGGGCAGTGAGCAGTGGGGCTGTGATCATGATGTGAGCTGCAGAGCAGTGCAGGGGAACAGCCAGCCCTCCTCCTCGGCTCCAGACTCCGGACTTCAAGACAGCACAGCTGCCACTAGTACACAGGTACCAGCTTCCTCAATCCTCTCATAGCATGGGAGTGGGGCAGGCAGAGTTGGTGTGTTCAGTACGAGGGTGGTGGGAGGAGAGAGGGCAGCCTGCAGTCACAGTGTGTGACCTAGTGTGCACAGCACAGTCCTAGTGTGTATGGGGGAGGGGGGCAGTCTGCAGTCACAGTGTCTGTGTGATCAGCACAGTCCTAGTGTGTATGGGGGAGGGGGGCAGTCTGCAGTCACAGTGTCTGTGTGATCAGCACTGTCCTAGTGTGTATGGGGGAGGGGGGCAGTCTGCAGTCACAGTGTCTGTGTGATCAGCACAGTCCTAGTGTGTATGGGGGAGGGGGGCAGTCTGCAGTCACAGTGTCTGTGTGATCAGCACAGTCCTAGTGTGTATGGGGGAGGGGGCAGTCTGCAGTCACAGTGTGTGTGATCAGCACTGTCCTAGTGTGTATGGGGGTGGGGGGGCAGTCTGCAGTCAGTGTCTGTGTGATCAGCACTGTCCTAGTGTGTATGGGGGAGGGGGGCAGTCTGCAGTCAGTGTCTGTGTGATCAGCACTGTCCTAGTGTGTATGGGGGAGGGGGGCAGTCTGCAGTCACAGTGTCTGTGTGATCAGCACAGTCCTAGTGTGTATGGGGGAGGGGGGCAGTCTGCAGTCACAGTGTCTGTGTGATCAGCACTGTCCTAGTGTGTATGGGGGAGGGGGTGAAAGGATTTGACCTTATTTTCTTTAACCCTCGATGTGATGGCCTTACAGACGTCTGGAGTGTAAACTTTTAACCACAAGGTACATGCACACACAAGCAGTTAAAATTCACACTGTTTATTATAAAGTTAACAAGAGTATATAAGACAATGCATATGGGTGGAACTGACAAGTGTAAAAGGGCTCATTGGCTTAGGGGTAGGTTCCTGGGTGGGGTACGTAGGGGTGGTTAATACTTGACATAACATAATTGGATATAGCAGTTGCCAGGCAGATGTTATATATGTTGCATCAGGCGAAACTTAACAAAGGATCTTTTAGTAACACACAGAAGTAGAAAAAGCAGGTTTCATCTAGTAGAGAGCTGACCTTGGATGCCAGACCCACACAAGCCTGGTATCTGTATGAGAGACAAAGGCATCTAACACAGGGCAGCAGCATCCATTGCAAACACATAAGAGTTCATAAAGCATGTTTTAACCCTTCACTAGGGAAATAGAAATATTCACTTTTACACTGTAATTATTATAAGGAAACTGATCATATAAAAAGTAATATGTACAAAGACAGAAGAGGTAACCCTTCAATCCCCTCTTAGAATCATGATTATTATATGACATGATTCTTGAGTGAGGCTCCTTTCTTGTTTCTCCAGTTCTTGAGATATTGGACATAATCGTCGGGTCCCTTACTATCAGAGGAGGTGACAGGACTGGTGGTTATGTCATAATACATCAGGGCCTTATCAATGCCTTTGGAGGTAAGTTTCTTTCCACAGGGAATTACACAATAAACTATAATGCCTACAAGAATTAAAGTTACAAGTATGAATATGCTTATTTGCACAAGAGCCAGTTTCCAATTTTCAAACCATCCAAAATATTGGCTCCATGGGTTATCAATACCTGAATTTTTCTTAAGTTCTATGGATAAGGTTTCTAACTTGTTTATGGCTAAAGTAACCTTACCATTGGGACCAGTGTTGTCAGGAATATATGTACAACAGCCTTCCACCTTACTAATGTAAACACATGTACCGCCTTTTTCTGCTAGGATCATGTCAAGGGCCATTCTATTTTGGAATGTCATTTGGGAAGTGGCTTCTAGCTGTTCAGCTATACCTTTAAGAGCATCTTTGGTATCATTAACAAATCTTTGTTGATTATAATATATATAATTAATCCAGGCTACGTTTTTATTTACAGTTTCCCACATATGTAATAAATGTCGCCTAATGATCTAGTTTGGTTGACTAAAACAGTTGTTCTTTTATTTGCACAATACCCTGGTGGGAAGGTTTTTAAATTTCTCCCTGTTGTGGTGTTAGATGTATAACAAGTGTAGTTTCCAGGATATATGGTTATGGTGCTTCCTGGGTTGGGATTTTTCGACAATATGGGATATTCCCTTTTCCACATTTCGCACTGACTGTCATTTGTTTTGGTGTCATTAAAAAGGCTGAAAAAAAACAATTTTCTTGTTCTAGGGGTATATTAAGGGGCACTGTACCTAGGTGGGGCCTAGATTTGCCACAGACATAACAGTTGCTTTTATTGTGTTTGTTAGCACTATACTTCATCCATTCCAACCAAAAATTAATGTCAGAGAAACCAGTTTCAATAGCTAGGGTGTCTTCAAAGGTAGGGTTAGTAATAGCCACCATATCTTTAAAAGTGGCAATATGGGGCTTTAAAGGTTTGTTTTGGGGAGCAATTTTAGGCTGGTATTTTGGGTTTTTATACATATCCCATAAATAAAACATTTGCCTTGCACTATAATACCCTGCTTGCCACCATATACCAAGTACATAAGTCTCATTGTCGCTTCTGCTAGGGTTCACTATGTTTAGTCTAAACCTGTATGAATTTGGGCCTTCATCCATCTTATGAATGGATAGTCTAGAAAGTAGGGGTACTCCATATTTGCTCCATCTATTCTTTGCAAACGATGGGCCATATTTCCAATCTACTCCTGTATTCCACCCCACAGCTTCCCAGGAATTACAATTAGATCCATAATATCTATTGTCATAGTACCATTCGTCAGTAACACAAATATATACTGTCTCAGACATTCCTGATTTCCTCCTTTGTTGTATATAATATTTGTCATCAGCAATTTTGGGGAACATAAAATAGTCAAGGATATATGTGGCTACGTGTGTATTGGAGGAATTGTACCACAAGGTGGGGATCCCATTAGTCTGTGTAATATCAACCTCACATATTGTGTGGTGAGTGAGGGCCAGTAGGGCTATCAAGGTAGTCCCCAGGATAAAGATAGGGGACAGGTTCCTCATCTTCTTCTGTTCTTCTTTCTTCGCTAGGTGGGAGGTCAGGGCTGTCTGCCCCGGTTCGTACCTCACTGGAATCACTTGCTTCCCTCTCTAGGTCTGGTCTAGGAACCTTTTTTACTCGGGATGCATGGATCCAGGTAGGACTTTCCTCTGTCAGGACTGCTGTTCGGGTAACTGCTACGACCTCTGTCTCTGGACCATAGGTGAAGTCTCCTGGGCTCTTGTTCCTGGGGAGCACCTTCACCACGACTCTGTCTCCGACTTTAAAGGGGTGTGTAGGTTCCTGTGGATTCAAAAGGGTTTTTACAAACAACCTCATGTTCAATTTCATTCAGTTTTGTTATCAGGGACCTGACATACTCTTCTCTGATGAGTTCTAGATCTCCTTCCTGTATTACTAGTGGTTTCTTAGCCCAGGGTGTGGGAAAAGGCCTGCCCATTAGTATTTTAAATGGGGAGTAACCTAGAGTTTTCTGTGGGGTATTCAAGATGCTGGTGTTTAGCTTTATTAGGGTTGTTCCTGAGGCAAGTGATGCATCTGCTAACATACTGGTCCACAAGTGATTTGGCATTAGTAACATAAAAATCACTGGTTAGTAGGAGGAGTGTTGTGGCTTCACCACGGTGACCAACACCACGGCACTGGGCAACGAGCAAAGGGGCACTGGACTGGGGTATACAGGGTTTCCCCTCTTTGCAGATTAATCCTGATTTAGGATTTTTTCTGCAGAATTGGGTAAGTCCAGTCGGAGAGATCAGTATTAGTCGCAGCAGCTTGAAGTTGAGTGAGCAGATGGACGTTGTCAAGGGAGGGACATGCTCTAGTGAGTGCAATGAGTTCTGCAGCTTGCGCGGACTGATAAGGTATTGGTAGGGTTTCCAACACAGTATCAGGGAGGGTGACAATGGCATAGCTAGCCTGGTATGTATTGTCATTGGGCCTACTACAGGAGTCGTCAACAAAAACAATGTCTGCGCCTGGTATGGGAACGGGAGACATGTCAAGTCTGGGAGAAGTTTCAGCTTCAATGGAAGCAGCACAGTCATGTAGGTCGGGTGGTTCATCCTCGGGACCTTTCAAGCCTAAAAGGGCATTGAGAATGGGTGCAGGGCCAGAAGAACCAGCAGTGTACTTAATGGTAAGGGTAGGGTTACTCAAAAGGAGTACTTCATATCCACTAAGGCGTTGTGCTGACATGT